>NW_025954641.1:0-18363 GCF_022376455.1 Epithele typhae
GGACTGTAGTGGTGGTATGTTCCTTGATTTTACTCGCTGAGTGCTTGTGAATGGCCATGACCATGCACAGGTGTCAATTAGTGTCACCGATATACGTGGCCGCGGCTTCAATCGCTCAATTGCTCGATTGTTCTGCGCGGTTGCCGCGACTTGAACACAACCGATAGTTCAAGTCGGTTATCCGTACGCTTTGTCATACCAGGAAATATTGATCCTCTGCTGTCAAAATACAATACTGGCACGTCACCCCGATCTTTGTGAGCATGAACGCGCTCGGCGGGGAGTCGTCCAATGATCCGAGGCAGTCGGACTTCATCTCAGACCCCACCTATGGACGCCGCAGTTACTGCTCTCCGCGGGCACATACACGCGGGAGATGGCGTTGGAGAAAGCGGAGCAGACGGAGCAGACATCGATTCCTGTCGACCGTGAGTTCATGTGCGCGGAGAGGATATCTGACGTCAACATTCGTGCCAAGTACCCCGACTACTCTAACTACTACTACGTTGAGAAAACGGACATCCCACGTACCCCTTCTTGACGCTGTAAGAAGCCCTTTGGTCGTAACTCGCTCGTGAGAATGACATAGAAATATAGGGTCATGGCTAATGCCATACGGACGGAGCACGTAGTACAAGGAGCGTCATCATCATCGCCATAAACATCATCATCGCCATAAACATCATCATCGCCACCATCGTCCATTCAAACGGTCTGATACCAGCGGAACTATTTTGGACGAGATGCATGTCTGCGTTGGGAGGCACTGCGGGCATCTTCCTCTTCATGGGAGATGTTCCGCCGGGGAGCCGAGGGGGAGTCTGAAATTCTCAGCTTGAAACGATCGGCTGCGTGGAGCACACAATTACATACTCACCTCGACTTGCAACGCGGAAAAAGGCAACTACCTTCTCGAAAAACGGGACCGTTCTGCGTAGGGACGTAGTAAGATTTAGGCATGCCCAATAACACGAGAGTCCATACCTGGATTCTCTCGTATCCGGGATGTGCCCCGTGAAAGGCGTTTGAGAACCAAGTTCATCAGGGGGCTCAGGCTGGTCATCCGATTTCGGCTCCGCTACTGGACTATGAGCTTCCTCGTTTACTTAGAGCGCGAATTGAAGACTTACAAACCAATGTAGACTGTCGCGGCCTCGACGGATGCCGAGATGGCGCAGAGGAGTACTCCCGCTTCGGCCCCCGTCGTTGACTCTCCGACCAGGTCTGCGAGCGGGGTATTCCGGGCTTCGGCGCTCTCGAGGGCTCCTCGTTGCGCTGGGGGACCGCAGTGCCGGCCCGACGAGGAGGTCTTTCTGGGGCAAACGAGGACGAGGCCGCCGACCGCCGGGGCTGGAAGTCCTCCACGGGTCGCGTTGGCTGGGACGCCGACTCGTTAGGCTGGAACCGGACGAGCTTGAGGTCGACGACGAAGCTGTCCGTCTGAGGGAGGTGCCTGACCCGGATGCTGATGCGCTCGACGACGCGCGGGCTGGGGGGCTCGAACGAGCAGTACGCGAAGCCGTCCTTCATGTCCCATGAGTAGATGTGGTAGCTGGAGCACTTCATGTTTGCGCGCGAGCCGGCATCGCCGTGGTGCGTGGCGGAGTGCCACAAACAGGACACTGGGTCGCTGTTGTTGGAGCGGGGAAGGATGCGGTACCAGCCCCCCGGACAGTCGCAGCGGGTAAACTCGATGGTGAGCCCGTCCGACGTCGACGCGTCGACGGAAACCGCGATAGTCTGAGTGCGGTGTCGGTCGACGGCGAAACCCTGCTTGGTGAGAACCTCGGAGCACCATTTGGTCAGCTCGAACTTGGGATCGTCCGAGCCCTTTCGTGCAAGCGCATCCAGGAGGAAAGTCGACTCGGGGCCGTCTTGGTCGTGGTGACCGGCGGAAAGGAGATGGCGGATGTAAACGGACTCGACCTTAGCTTTATCGCGAAAATTCCCGAGGCTTTCGAGAGGAAGAGTTGCCAGGCGGAAGTAGTTCGCCACGTTGTCGAGCGCGGCCTTGTTGGGATATCGAGCGTCGATTTTAAGCAACCCATCAGCGGTGGACGCGCCAAGTCCTACGAACATCTCCGTACTCTCGTTCGATCGTGCTTCGCCATGCGAACGGAGAACCAGGCATACGACTTGCTGCGGGCGATCCTGGCCGTCGTCCTCCCGCGGTAGAGGCACCTGGCAGGTGAGGATGGCGAGACGATGCTGAGCTCCCGAGCGATCGTAGCAGGGTATCAGAGGGAGTGTGACGTATATTCCGTTCGCGGTCAGTGTGAAGCGAGGGTAGGGGATGCTGGACCGGCCGAGAGCACGGGCGAGGGTGTCGGAGGTGATGTTGACGGTTTCGTGGCATTTCTTGAAGTCCTTGGGGACCGAGCGAGAAGGAAGGACTGAGAACTATGTGTAAGAGATACACTTTTGGAGCGGGCGGATGAAGAGGGCCTGTCGAGCGTGAGCTCCTCGTCATATTTGTTCTCGCCCCAAGCCAGGATACTCTGATCGGGTATCTTCGCGAGGATGGCCTCCTGGAGGCGGGTAAAGGCCTGGTCGCGCTCGCCGTACAGGGGAGAAAGATAGACATCGAAGATTCCTATCAGGCAGTACGCTTTGTCTTCCTCGCGTGTCGTCTTCCGGGATGCCGCCCACGACATGCGCCGAGCGACGCAGACTTGGGAGATCTGGAGCTCCTGCCGGAGGACGGCGCGGTCTATGTTGGTGATCGACTGGATTTTTTCCGAGAGGTCGTAGCGCGAGCCGATAATCTGCCAGTCGTGGTCAAAGAAGAGGACATCGGGGGGCGCAATGAGCTCTTGCAGCGTCCATCCGCGTTCGAACCATTCGCTGTCGCGAAACTTGGTCTTGACGTGATCGACGTCGTAGAGATAGGCGTAGCAGACTTGGGCGAGGCTGTACCACCGGTACATGGAGTTAATCGCTTCCGAAAGCTCGGAGCTGCTTGACTTATTGATGCAGCATGTATCGATCCAGATGAAGGGGATGCCGTGGCGTTTGGCGACTTCGCAAGAGTGTCGTACTTTCGGAGGGAGTTTGTCGAAGAGGAGGTCGTCGCCATGCTCGGTGCGAAGGCGGGTGTAGGCGTCATAGGTGAGTTCTGGCTCGTAGGATTTATTGTTGTCGGGCCTAGCCCAGACGTGGGAGAGGATGGCGTACTTGACTTCGGTCGGGTCCGCGAACTCGAACATGAGCCCGGTGTCGGTGGCAAGGGGGCGCATTTTGTCGTGCTGGAAATGGGTGTGTCGGCGGAGAGGATCAATCACGACGAGCGGGACACGTACCAGGGCAGGACTCTGTGGGCAAGGTGAGGGTGAAAGGAACGATCGTGGTCATGCGCATGGGAGAAGCAGTTCATTTCAGCTCTTTATACGTAGGACGGCCACCACAATCAATGTTCGCTGTCAGCGAAGCAGAACAGGAGCCCCCTGAACCCGCGACGTACTGGGAACCATCCATAAGAACAATCCTTACGGATACTAGTGGCGGACGCCTGGAACTGGGGTCCGGAGATCAGCCCGTGCTTGACGAGTCCGCGCTGCTCGGCCGGCGCCCATGCCACCTGAACCAGTGCAAGTGATGGAGGGGCCAGTGAGGGGCAGTGGAAGCAGGCAAGCACTGAGAAACGGCCGCGGGATGGCGCTCCAAGTGCGGCTGCCACGCATCCGCTGGCGCGGGAGCGGGCGCGTGCACGCGATAGGCGGGCGTCTGGTCCACAGCCGCGGAGTCCAAATTTACCGCTACTAGTTCTAACCCCACCGCCCGGACGAGCGTCTGGCGCATTTCGACAGGGAGACTGTCCCCCAATTCCAAATAGTATGTCCTCGGACTCGGCCCTCCGCATGCCGCCTGCGCAGATCTCCGCCTTGTCCGAATCTATGGTGCAGTTCATCTAAACACCACCACTTTTGAACAGTGTCTCGGGAGCGCCCAGATGTCACCCGTTTTCTTAGTTCTCTAGCCAATCGCACTATTTTCACTGCCTGAACAATTTCC
This sequence comes from Epithele typhae, assembly GCF_022376455.1. Taxonomy (NCBI): domain Eukaryota; kingdom Fungi; phylum Basidiomycota; class Agaricomycetes; order Polyporales; family Epitheliaceae; genus Epithele; species Epithele typhae. The sequence continues at coordinate 4,012 of NW_025954641.1, forward strand.
CTAGAGGGTTTTCGAAATTCTCAGTCTGAGCAAAATCGAGGTTGGAGCTATTGCGCCACGTGCTGATGGATGACTAATGAGGTGACGTCACCGGCCAAGCGCCGGAGCGAGGGTCTCCGGAATCCGGCGGTGAGAAGCTTGTAATGACAAGAACTGGACTCCTTCACCTTGGCCTGGCTGTTCTTCGCATTCAGACCCTCCGTGTAAGCATCAATTAATTTCCAAGCACAATTCTCCCACTTCCAGATGAGCTCCACACAGCTGTCGTCTTCCTGGCACTGCACAAGTGCTCTGTCTTGTCCCACTCAAGCCCGAGCTGCTGCAGCTTTTGGTGCGGCTATTTGCTGTCAATTCATGAATAGAAGCAGTAACAGGGTGTATAGTACATAGATACATGTATTAGAGTCCCAAAAATGCGTACCGAGTGTCCATCTAACAGCTTGTAGCCTTGTCTCACTTGAGCCACTGCCCCAAAAAAACTGAGCCGCCGCTATTGCGCTTATATAAGCGCTTACATAAGCTGTGCAAAAGTGGTGGTGTTTAGATGAACTGCACCATAGAGTTGGATTCATACGGGCGCTCGAATGCCATGGCCCGAGCCTTCTTCGAAATCGCTTTGCCGAGATCGCATCTCCACGAGCCAAAAAGGCATATCCCCGGAAGCTACCCAAGAAGTAGTAGAGGCTGAGGAAGGGAGCCGGAGGGCAGATCACGCGGAGGAAGGAAAAGCGCGGCGGTGCGCGACGCGATATGGCTGCGCGACGTGACGCGTGATCGGGCGACGCAATCTGCGCGCTGAGCCGCCGCCAGCATTAGGAGGGCCGAGTCGGGCACACCATTTGGACTTGGAGGGGGGAAAGCAGGGTCTCTGTCGAAATACGCGGCGGTGCGGTGCGGTACAGGAGCGGCCGGCGACGAGACCAGCAAACGGCAGGAGCCCTCTGAAATGGCCTCTCAGATTGAGTTGCTCCGAGTGTCCGTATATTCTGATCGATGTTTTCCCACTTGCTTCACTTACCACCGCGGCGGTGGACGCAGCACTTCGGGGTCGGACACGGCTCCGCTGAGCCAATGTGCCTACGCCTTTGACACCACATGCCACTGGTTCCCTGCCATCTGCCAGTCCTAGAGCAGTAACCTGTGACGCCTCAAGAACACAGAGAACATGGACCCTTGCGAAGCGCGGGAAGCGCGGGATGGAAGGTGGACCGTATTCAACACGTCAACGACCAGAAAGCGCAAGAACATTCATCAATCAACACGCGCCAATAATGCCGTCAATCCACGACCATCAGGAGCCTGTCGCCGTAAGTTACATCGCCCGAGCTCATGCAATCTGCGTCTTCAAGAACTCCTCCGAGAACGGGTACGTGGTGTAACCTTCCGCGGTCTTCGCCGTGAAGAGCGTGCTGTAGTCCGGTGCGTTGAGCGCCAGGTTCTTCTTCAGGCGGAAAGGCAGGTCAGGGTTCGCGAGGAACGACACACCGTATCCGATGACCTGCCCAGTCTCCTCCGCGGTCTCCACCCCAGACTCGCGGTCGTAACCACCGGTGGAGATCATGTGCCGGGGCGCCCAGAGGTCGTAAATGAAGTTCGCTTGCTGCATGCCTCGTCAGCCTCGATACCATCGCCAGAAAAGCCGCAGCACGCACCGAAGGGTCCTTCGGCCCTACGTTGGCCGGCGTTTTGGGCGCAACGACATGGAGGTACGCCAACCTCGGGAAGCGCTGTTTGAACTGGTCGACGAGCTACGTGAACTGCGGCACCGGGTCCTCCATGCGCATGTCCTGGTACGTGCTCCATGGGCCCAGGCGGATCGCCGCTTTGCTTTCACCGACGGCGCCAACGACGGCGTCCATGACCTCGAGAGCGAACCGCGCACGGTTCTCGATCGAGCCACCGTACTCGTCCGTGCGGGTGTTCGAGACGTCTTGGAGGAACTGGTCGACAAGGTACCCGTTCGCACCGTGGACCTCGACGCCGTCGAAACCCGCGCCCTCGACGGCGTTCTTCGCGGCCTGGTCGTGCCACTGGATGTACTCCTTGATCTCTGTGCGTAGAATGATGATAACTACAGGAGATCCATATCAGGCTTGGCGAGAGAGCGTACCTTCGACAGTCAAGGTGCGAGGTGTGTGCTCGGCGTGCTCTTTGAGCGCGATCGGCGAAGGCGCAACGTAGGGTAGTCGGGGAATTCCTTGTTGAACAGGTCTGGGCGCGCCGTGCGCCCGAGAGCCCAAAGCTGCAGGTAGATGTGAGAGCCCTTGGCGTGGACTGCGTCGACGATCTGCGCTTTGATTATCAGCGAACGTTCACTGGAAGCGCTGGAATACGTGCTCACCTTTTTCCACGCTGCGACCTGGGCGTCGTTGTAGATACCCGGGGCGTTCGGCTGCCCGCCCGCCTTCTCATGGACGATGGTGGCCTCTGTGATGAGGAGCGTGCCTGGAACGCTGGCGCGCTGCTCGTACATCTTGACCATCGGGTCGGTGGGGACGTGGGCGTCGTCGTTGCGGTACCGCGTCATCGGGGCGAGCACCACGCGATGGGCGAGAGTGATGTCACCGATACGAATGGACTGAAAAAGCGCAGAGGTGGAAGCCTCGGTAGACATGCTGAGTGGTGTTGGAGGGTGGTTGGGTGGATTGTGTTGTTGCTGCTACTGTCAGGTCATGCTGTCCAGAGCTTTATACGCACCCCCGTCGGCCTCTGGTACCTCGAAACGTAATGTCATAACAGTTCTGGATGTCCAGTGATGACAAACTTTCTGAACGCGACGGACGTGCAAGAGGAGGCAAGAGGGCGAATGAGTCGAGCAGCTCGTAATCGCCGGGAGCATCCGATCCCATTGCTCATCAGCAGGATAGGCGCCACGGGAGACGCGCTTCGGTGGGCGGCAGGGACGCGTGGCGCGCATCGACGCACGGCTGTGATGCACGCCGTCCCTCCCTCCCATTGTCAGCAGGTCTGGCCTTCGACGCTTGTAATTTGAGCTGACTGCTTTTTCTGACGATATCATGGCCTTCAATCCTTGTGTAGCAGCTGATTAACACTGAGCTTAGTTATTGCTCGAACATATCACTCCTCGTCCCGGATAGCCCAAACTCGACTACCGAGCACTTTTATCAATGCCCAGGGTGACACACCTTCCAAAGGTCTTCAACTATGATATCCCAAAGTTTGTGAGCTCTTCATGGTTTTTTCGAAGTGCGCCGATTCTGTCATTGTAGGACTGGATTTAAATATTTGTATTTCTCAGTCAGCATTCCAGTATACGCAGTCTGTCAAGGGCATCCTTGTCATATACGGGTTGTCAAGATCCGCTCATAGGTACCTGGTTCCTGTCTCGGCGTCCAAAGATGCGATCGCTGCAGGCGCAATTCAAAGGCTTCGTGTTCATCTCTTGCATTTTATCGCCTCGGAGATTCTATCCCGAGTGACCTGTACACGTTGATCATCTATGGTTTCGTTGATGATTGTAGGGCTTCATTCCAAGATCTGAAGAGGCATCTAGACGCCCTTGGGACCGGGCCGCCCATCCCGAGAGATAAGATAAGAACAAGAGGAATTTTCCGCCCGGTCGATCGCCATGCAGTGCCCTAGCCACTTTCTTCCTTCCACCACCCAGTGAGTAGCGACAGCAAGATACATGCCCTCATCTGACGCGCGCAGTCGAGGATGCTGGTCCTGCCAGGCAGCTCCGCGATTTCTCCGTCCAAACGCGACGTCCTAGCGCGCAAAATCCAGCACGTCTGCCCCCAAGTGGCCACGGTGGATGCCGTCTTCATCCACCTCATCTCTTGCCGGTCCACCGTCACGAAAGAAGAGCTGCAGAAATTGGAGTCGGATCCACGTTGCGCACTAGACCAGCTCCTACGTTACGGGGACAGCAATCAGCTCGAAAATACCCACCTTGCCCTCGAATCGCATCGCGATCTGGCCTACGTGATTCCTCGACCGGGGTCGATCTCGCCGTGGTCCAGCAAAGCGACCGATATTGCCACCATCTGCAAGCTCGAACATCATGTCGAGCGTCTCGAGCGTGGCGTCGCCTACGTGTTCACCTTCAATGATGACTCGCATCTCACCCAAGCTCTCATCGACACCATCTCACCGCTCATCCACGACCGAATGACCCAGGCCGTCCAGTCAACGCCCCCAAAGGAAGAAGCCATTTTTTCCCACAAAGGCGCCAGTCCCCTCCTCACCATCGATCTCGCCACCACCGACAGCCGTGACGAAGCTAGGGACAAGCTCGCCGTCGCGAACAAGGAGCTCGGCCTCGCCCTCTCGGCCGACGAGATGGACTATCTCGTCGACGCCTACGTCTCCGGCCCCGCAGCGATGGGCCGCAACCCGACGGACGCGGAGCTCTTCATGTTCGCACAGGTCAACTCCGAGCACTGCCGCCACAAGATTTTCAACGCGTCGTGGACGATCGACGGCGAGGACCGGGACACGTCGCTCTTCCAGATGATTCGCAACACCGAGAAGCTGAACGGCACCGGGACGATCTCTGCCTACTCTGACAACGCCGCCGTCTTCGAGGGCCACAGTGCACCCCGCTTCTCCATCTCGCACGCGTCCGACGACACCGACCCCACCGCCGCGCTGACGTACCGCTCGCACGTCGAAGACATGCCCATCCTCGTCAAGGTCGAGACGCACAACCATCCCACCGCCGTCTCGCCGTTCCCTGGGGCCGCGACGGGTTCTGGCGGAGAGATCCGCGACGAGGGCGCGGTCGGGCGCGGGTCGAAGCCCAAGGCCGGACTCGCGGGCTTCACCGTCTCGAATCTGCTCATCCCTGGGTTCGTGCAGCCGTGGGAGACCGACTTTGGGCGCCCTGCGCACATCGCGTCCGCGCTAGACATCATGGTCGACGGCCCGCTCGGCGCGAGCGCGTTCAACAACGAGTTCGGCCGCCCCGCGCTCGCGGGCTACTTCCGCACGTTCGCTGAGCGCGTCGAGCTCCCCGACGGCAGCACCGAGGTCCGCGGGTACCACAAGCCAATCATGCTCGCCGGAGGGCTCGGGAACGTCCGCCCGGCCTTCGCGCACAAGTCGAAGATCTCCAACGGGGCGAAGATCGTCGTCCTCGGCGGCCCGGGGCTCCTCATCGGACTCGGCGGCGGCGCGGCGAGCAGCCAGGTGTCGGGCGCGGGGTCGGCGGAGCTCGACTTTGCGAGCGTGCAGCGGGACAACGCGGAGATGCAACGGCGCTGCCAGCAGGTGATCGACGCGTGCATCGCGCTCGGGGACGCGAGCCCGATCGAGTCCATCCACGACGTCGGCGCGGGCGGGCTCTCGAACGCGCTCCCGGAGCTCGTGCACGACTCCGGTCTGGGCGCGACGTTCGAGATCCGGGACGTGCTTGTCGCGGACTCGAGCATGTCCCCGATGGAGATCTGGTGCAACGAGAGCCAGGAGCGGTACGTGCTCGCGGTCGCGCCCGCGCGCGAGGCGCAGTTCCGCGCGCTCGCCGCCCGCGAGCGCTGTCCGTTCTCCGTCGTCGGCACCGCGCAGGACTCGGATGCGCTCATCGTCACCGACCGGCTGCTCGGCCAGGACGTGATCAACCTGAAGATGTCGACGCTGTTCGGGAAGCCCCCGCGCATGCACCGCCGCGACGCGCACGTCCCGCCGCCCGCGACGCCCTTCCAATCCGACCTCGCCGCCGCCCTCCCCGACGCCCCCGCGCCCGCGCGCCTCGCTGAAGCTGCCAACCGCGTCCTCCGCCTCCCCTCGGTCGGCTCGAAGGCGTTCCTGATCACCATCGGCGACCGCTCCGTCACCGGGCTCGTCACGCGCGACCAGATGGTCGGGCCGTGGCAGGTGCCCGTCGCGGACGTCGCGGTGACGCGCGCGTCGTACGGCTTCGACGTCCGCGTGGGCGAGGCGATGGCCGTTGGGGAGCGCACGCCGCTCGCGGTGCTCGACGCCGCCGCGTCCGCGCGCATGGCCGTCGCGGAGGCGCTCACGAACCTCGCCGCGGCGCACGTTGGGGCGCTCGCGCGCGTGAAGCTGAGCGCGAACTGGATGTGCGCGGCGGGCAAGGCGGGCGAGGGCGCGGGGCTGTACGACGCCGTGCGCGCGGTCGGGATGGAGCTCTGCCCGGCGCTCGGGGTCGGGATCCCGGTCGGGAAGGACTCGATGTCGATGTCGATGCGGTGGCAGGAGCGGGACGGGGCGCGGAAGGAGGTCAGCGCGCCGCTGTCGCTCATCGTCACGGCGTTCGCGGCGGTCGAGGACGTGGGGAAGACGTGGACGCCGCAGGTGCGCACGGACGTGGGCGAGGGGACGGTGCTGCTGTTCTTCGACCTTGCGCGCGGGAAGCAGCGCCTTGGAGGCTCGGCGGTCGCGCAGGTGTTCAAGCAGGTCGGCTCGGAGGCTCCGGATGTGGTGGAGGCCCAGGACATCAAGACGTTCTTCGAGGCGTGCCAGGCTATTCGTGAAAGCCATCCAGGTGTCATCCTCGCATACCACGATAGGTCCGACGGTGGCCTGTTCACGACCATCGCGGAGATGGCTTTCGCTGGACGATGCGGAGTGGACATCAAGCTTGACGCCGTTGCACCGAAGGAGGACTACGTCTCGGCACTCTTCAACGAAGAACTCGGAGCGGTTGTTCAGGTACTTGAGCGCAACGTTGCCATTGTCTCCGAGGTCTTCGTCGAGCAAGGTTTCCCATCGTCTTCCATCCACGTGTTGGGAAGCGTAACTCGCGAGCAGACCATCAAGTTCTCAACGTCTTCCAGCGACGTGTTTTCCAGCACCCGCGCGCAACTGCAGTCGGCGTGGGCCGAAACGTCCTACCAGATGCAATCCCTCCGCGACAACCCGGACTGTGCAAAAGAAGAGTTTGCGCTCATATCATCCCCCGACCACCGCGGGCTCTACTACGACCTGACCTTCTCCCCGCACCAGTCCCGCAGCCTCTTCCGCCGCCCCAAGGTCGCCATCCTGCGCGAGCAGGGCGTGAACGGGCACATCGAGATGGCCTGGGCCTTCAACGCCGCCGGCTTCGACGCCGTCGACGTGCACATGTCTGACATCCTCTCCGGCGCCGTCTCGCTCTCCTCCTTCCGCGGGCTCGCGGCCTGCGGCGGCTTCTCCTACGGCGACGTGCTCGGCGCGGGGCGCGGCTGGGCGTCCTCCGTGCTCCTCAACGCGACCGCGCGCACGGCATTCTCCGCGTTCTTCGCGCGCGACGACAGCTTCACGCTCGGGGTCTGCAACGGCTGCCAGCTCCTCGCCGCGCTCACGGAGGTGATCCCCGGCGCGGCGGACTGGCCCGCGTTCCGCGCGAACCGCTCCGAGCGCTTCGAGGCGCGCGTCGCCGTCGTCGAGGTCGTGCCCGGGCTCGCAACTGCACGTTCGGTCTTCCTGCGGGACATGGCGGGTGCGCGCCTGCCCGTCGCTGTCGCACACGGGGAGGGCCGCGCGGTGTTCGCGCGCGAGGGGCAGCGCGCGGCGTTGGAGGAAGCCGGGCTCGTCGCGGTGCGGTACGTCGATGGGAAGGGCGCGCCAGCGGAGGCGGAGGCGTACCCGCTCAACCCGAACGGGAGCCCTGGGGGCATCACGGGCGTGCAGACACCTGACGGGCGGGTGCTCGCGCTCATGCCGCACCCGGAGCGCGTCGTGACGATGGAGAGCAACAGCTGGTATCCGCCGGAGCTGGCGGAGGCGTGGAAGGGTGTGGGGCCGTGGTTCCAGCTGTTCCAGAGCGCGAGGAAGTGGTGCGGGGAGTGATGTGTTGAATTGTTCGCTAAAGGGGATGAATGGATCAGAGAAACAGAAGGAAAGAATGAAAGAATTTTAGGACTCACAGTTTGTGGCTCTAGTGGTAGATAAGTACTGGCAGTGTTCGAGGTCATGTATCCGGGAATCGTGTACAAAACGTGTCGTGCTGTGTCTCGGCGCACAAGCGCCAGGTAATGTGAACATCCGGGCGCTCCGCGGTCCTGACTTGGACTCACCACTGTGGCACGCCTTCAGAACTAGCTATAGGTATACACTCTTAAGCTCTCGCACTTCCACTTCGATGTCAAACCACGCCGCTTGCTCAAAATTTCGTTGCCGCTGCTCCCACAACCCGTCGAGCACCTCAAGATGGTGTGTGTGCCATTGGAATCCTCGCCGGACGATTTCTTTGCATTAATCTTCGCGCGCTTTCCCAACCTCAAATGGCAGCCGCCATCATGAAGTAGAACAATGGGAACACTGTTGAACTTTGAACGTTGACAGCCGTGCGAAACGCACATCGGTCATTGGCGATGTTGCAGAGTGTTGCAGGCGCGTTGTCTCCACCCTTCTCTCGTCCTTGTATACGGAGCTAAGGTCTTCGTCCTAGACATAATACGCCAACGTCTCGGATGAACTTGAAGGGGTGAAGTGCCTCATTGCCAGCACGCTTTAACTTAATTAGCCCATTCTGGCCAAGCTCAAAGTTTCCAGGATCATGACATCCGACATCAAACCCAGAATCCGGCTGCGGAATTAATAGAGTTGCAACTTAGATGCCGTGCCGTGAAGAGGATCTGCTGCTCCGACACGCCGACATCCTTTCTCTCCACCAGCTGCTGGGAACGCCGTGCTCAGTATGCTGCCTCTTCTCCTTCTCGCCGTCCTTCCGCTCTTTGCTTGCTCCAAAGTACGCGCTGCTTCCTTCACTCCTGCCAGCATCCCCCTTGCAGTTCGCGCCCCCTATGTCAACGCCTGGCAGATCTCGACGAATGGATCAGCACCACTCTCCAGTTCGTGGCCTAAGTTCTGGTCTCAAACGGTACGTCCTATTTTTTGCGCAGGTGTTTTGTCCTCGAGCATGAAAGGCAGGGTCCGGACGTGGGCTGGAGAGGCAAGGTTCGGATTGACGGGACGATGTACACCTGGATGGGCCGCGACCTCGACTCTCCGTCAGCAAACATCACCTCTGTGCAAGTCACCCCGACAAGAAGTATCTACACCATGCAGGTGGGCCCGATGACCCTCACAATCACTTTCCTATCCCCTCTCGAGGTACGCTGCTATCGTCGTTCACGTGTCTCACGCTTCTTACGCGACCTCGCAAGCCCTCCGACTGGGTCAAGCAGTCCATTCCTCTGTCATACGTTGCCTTGGAGGCGACCGCGAACGACAACGCGGTCCACACCGTGCAAGTATACAGCGATATCACAGCCGTCCGTGCGTCCCTTCGACATCGCCATGTGGACGTTTGCTGACATGCTGTGTTCTAAGAATGGCTGTCGCCCAACCTGACCAGCCCGGTGAACTGGACCTCGGTGACCACGAGCAGCAGCGTCTACCACGAAGTCGACTTCATCACCCCCGCACCTTTCACAGAGTTCAGCGACCGCGCGATGGACGGGCGCGCGTTCCACGCGACGGCAGCAGTGCGTACAGTCGCTGTCTCCGAGCGCATCGCACATTTGATCTTATCTCCACTGTCAGGTACCGAACCTCTCATGGCAGATCCAAGAGTTTCAGATCGTCCACAACAACTTCAAGACAAACGGCCGTCTGCCCAACACTGCCTTGACCTCGCAACCATCCGACGGGCTGTAAGTTGCATGCATGGTGTTTGAGCCATTCCAAATGACTCGTTTGTTGCAGCGACTTCCTCGCCTTCGGCCTCGCCATCGACCTGGGCACAATCAGCAAGACTTCGCAGCCTGTGTCTTGGGTGGTGGGGAACCTCCGCGATCCGACAATCCGGTATGTGACACCCACCGGAGAGACTCAAGACCGAGTCCCTTACTACGCCACGCAATACTCGTCTGCCGCCGATGTGGTACGCGCCCCATGCTGAACCACAATTACACCCACTGCCCTGCTGATGTGATCCGTTCAGATCGACGCGTTCACCACCGGGTATTCGGATGCTCTCGCGCGCGCGATTGCGCTAGACAACAAGATCACGGGAGACGCGGGCAAGATCTCGTCCGAATACGTCGACTTGGTCTCGCTCAGCACGCGTCCGGCGCTTGCAACTCTCGACATTACTGTTTCTCAGAATGCAGACGGTAGCTTGAACGCGTCGGACGTGATGGTGTTTATGCGTGACATCGGCACCTCGTCGTACGTAGTTCCTTTTCGCCTCTCATCTGGATCATCTTGTTCATCCTGTGAACGTCAATTCTTGCAGGCGCATCAACCCTGTCGAGCGCATGTACGCCTCGTTCCCGGCATTCCTTTATCTAAATGCGTCGCTCGCTGGGGCCATGTTGCGCCCGCTGCTGCAGTCACAATCTCAACTGACGCTTCCTTATGCGGCGCAAGATCTCGGTACGCAATTTCACCGTCGAACTGTAGTGGACTCAAACCGATTGGTTTGCACAGGTTTGCAGTACCCCATCGCTTCGGGGGGTCGGGGAGGGCAATCCGAAGGCGTGGAAGGTGTGACCACCACCGTTCCTCGCTCGACTTCATCTGACCTTATATGTCTGCAGAGACCGGAAATATGTTGATCATGATGTACGCGCACGCCAAGGCTTCTGGCGATGGCACGCTGCTCGCGCAGAACGTACGTTCAGCATTCCCTAGGTGCTCATCGCGCTAACGCCACACGTCTGTACAGTACCATCTTGCCAAGAAGTGGGCTGACTACCTTGTGTCGAACAACAACGCCGTCCTCATACCCAACCAGTGCGTTATCTCTGTCTGCGCGGCGACAGAGGTGACTGACCACTCGCTAGTCAGAGTGTCTCCCGACGGCATGATAGCAGCCAACATGACGAACCTCGCGATCAAGGGTATCATCGCAATAAAGGCCATGGCTGAGATTAGTCGCGTGTTCGGCGCGGTCGACGACGCAAACATGTACGACGTACGTCTCTCTCCGCACCTCCATGGTGGCTTGCGTGCTCACGGGAATTTCTCAGAGCAACGCAACAGCAATGGTGCAGACGTGGATGTCCCTCGCGACATCTAGCGACTCCAGCAAGCGCATTCTCGGACAGTACGGGAGCTCCGACTCATGGGCGCTCATGTACAACCTTTACCCCGATGTCCTGCTCGGGACAGGCCTCGTTCCGCAATCGGTCAGTACCGCTGCCGCGTTTCCCGAATATCCCTGTAGCTCAACCTCCACAGCTTCTTGCCAGCCAGACACAGTACTACAAATCGCTGCTTCAGAACGACGGTGAGCCTTCTAGCTGTTTCCCTACACGAATCATTTCTGAACGCTGTTCCGTCAGCTGGGATCTACGGACTCCCTATCACTTCGACGTCAAATAGCGCGTGCAGCTTGTGTACGTTTTATATCATCTGTGCCCCCGCTGCGCTTCGTTTTAATCAAGTCCATCTAGCCTGGCTCTTGTTCACGAGCGCCACTCTCTCCGAAAGCGACACATCGATCAGAGACTCCATGATGTCCGGGGCATGGAATCGGGCCTCCTACAACGGCGTCCAGGGTGCGATGCCCGACGACTACCAGTGCGCGACCGGGGCCAGTGGTACTGGCGCGGCAGGGTATGTGACTGGCCTTCTGCACGCGCGAAATGTACTGACCTCAACTCAGGCCTGGACTGGGCGCAACGTACGCACACCTCGCCCTGAACGTGATGGACGGCTCTTCTATCAACGTTCCATTCAACGGCTCCACCGGTGCCACGGACTCCACCTCCACAGGGACCGGTAGCGGGAATCCGAACGGCGAGAACAACAACGGTTCCAAGACGTCCAACGTCGGCCCCATCGTCGGCGGCGTCGTCGGCGGCGTCGTCATCCTCATCATCGCGGGCGTCGCCTTCTGGTACTTCCAACGGCTGCGCCGCGCCCCCTCCTCCGACGCCGTCGCCGACCCGTACGACCGCGCCGCGCCCCTGTTCTCGCAAACCCGCTCCGAGGGCAGCACCGTGCCGCCGTCCATGACGCACCCCGCATCCTCCTTCACGTCGCCGCGCACCCCGCCCGGCGGCCCGGCCTCGTTCGAGACGCAGACGCTCCTCACCGGCACCTCTCCCGCACGATCGCCCCAGAGCGCGCCCTGGAGCTCCCTGTACGTCCCCGAAGCCTCCGTGGGCGCCCCTGCACCCCTCGTGCCCGAACCGCCGCCCCGCGCCGCCCCCGCCCCCGCCTGCGACCGTCGGAGGGAGATACTCGAAAGCGCGCGAGGCGGCCATGAACCAGGCGCAGTACCACCACCACGCCTCCGCCTCGGACCCCGACTCGGCCTCGTCGGACGGCAGCCGCGCCCCAGCGCCGCATGTGGGGCGGGGAGGGACTGGGAGGACCAGTCGGTGACGTCCGGCGGGGGGATGTCCGACCTCCGGGAGGAGGTCGAGCAGCTGCGGGCGGTGATGGACGAGCTGCGCGGGCAGAGGCTCGCGCCGCCGCCGGAGTATGTTTCGTAGGAGGGTGGTTGGCGGTTGGGGATTGCGGTGCGTGCGGACGTCCGGCGTGGTTCGAGGTCGTCGGCTTGGTTTCCTGGTCGTGTACTTATTCTTGCGCTTTCTCGGGCACTGGCTGTAACGTTTGCGCTCTCGTTTGGACCGCTGGGGGGACGCGGGCTGTCGCACATTCAAGCTTGTTGCGTCCAAGTCGGTGAGAGTGACTTCGAGCTGTTGAAGCGGATGCCGAGCCGACTGCACTCAGTCGCTTGGGAGCACTCGTCGTGAGCCTGCGCGGTTTGAGCGAGGTGTTGGAACCATTGTACACATGTTAATCCGACGAAGGACCGAACCCAAGGGTCCAGCGACACGAGGTATACACCAGAAGGAGGAGAACCATGGGTGCTATATGCAGGATAGATGGTGGACTTTACCTAGAGCAAGTTGGACAGCGACCGGAGAGATAGTGTGGAGGAAAAGGATAGGAAAATCATGCAGAGCGTCGTAGTCATGCCGTACACACCCGGGCGTCCCCCGCCCGGGCCTCTAAGCCCGCCCGCCCTGCCCCGCTCCGCGGACGGGCCCCCACCACAGTCATCGTCCGTCATCCCCACCCCCACCGCCGAACGCGAGACGGAGCGCAAAGGGGCTCACGACTCGCACTGGACGGTGCTGACGGCGAAGAAGTCGAACGAGACCGCGGGGCGCGCGCGCGCGCTCTCGGAGAAGCGGCCCCAGTTGAGCCACCACTCCTCCGCGGCGTCGTAGGCGTCGTAGAGGAAGAGCTCCGCGATCTCCTCGAACTCCTTCTTGACCGTGCCCTCGTCCCACTCGTCCTTGCGCCGCCGCATGTCCTCGTCCCGCGCCGCCGCCGCGGGGCCCTCCGGCCACACAGCATCCGCGCGTTCGACCAGTCCGCGGCCGCGCCGAACGCGGCCCGCCGCTCGCGCAGCTCGTGGTACGCGGAGAGCAGCGTCGGGATCTCGTCCAGGAGCGTGATGCGCGAGAAGAGCGAGCCGAGCACCGTCGCGTCCTCCACCGCCATCGAGCACGCGTGCGAGCCGCCGGGCTGTCGGGCGAGAGTCGGGACAGGGGGGCCAGGGCAGGGACCAGGGAGAACAAGACGGCACGCGTGGTCAGCGTGCGGTCCGGAGTGCACGGCGCGAGTGGCACAAGACGCACCATTGATGGGTGTGCCGCGTCGCCGAGGAGGGCGATGCGCCGGTCGCATCGATCCAGTCGTCGATGTCGTCGTGCCGCATGGAGGTGGTGCGGACGAGTTCGGGCGCGAAGTTGATCAGCCGCTGGATGCTGCGGAGAGCAACGTGCCCGAAGAAGCATCGGACATCAGCAAGGGGGCACGGATCGTGCGATGGATCACGCACTATGGGCCGAGCTTGTCGAAGTTTCAATCGTGCTCTTGGGCACGACCTCGTCCCAGCCCTCGTACGTGCTTGGGGATCGTGTCGTGCTGATGGAATAGAAGTGGAAGTAGAACTTGTTTTCCCGCACTGGATTCGCACGGGCATCAGCCAGGCCCCATCAATCGGACGCGCGGATCGATGGAGCACTCACCATCGGGTGGCCTGGGAGAATTCGATGGGCAGGCACAGATTAGAGTCGGGGGACGGCAGAAAGGCACGTGTGGACCTACCGGCGAGACTTCGATGTCACCATCCAGATCGGCCACTGCGGCCGGGTCAGCACAGCGCGGCACAAGCGACAGGCACGTACTCGTCCGACAGCACAAACGGCCGGAGATCGTCGTCCTTGAGCATGTCCTCAGCGTCGACGATACCAGTGTAAAGAGTCATCCCCGCGGGCTCGAGACAATCGTCATCATCTTCGAGAACGACCCCCGCACCCTGCTCCGGACGCCGTCCGCGCCGATGAATATCGCAGGTGAGCACGTCGCCGTTCGCCAAGGTGACGCTGGGTTCGGCAAGAACTTGTGCCTTGTTGTATTGACACGACCTCGCGCCGAAGGTGATCTGTGCGCCGGCCTCCTTCCGGTCTTGTACAA
>NW_025954642.1:0-18207 GCF_022376455.1 Epithele typhae
CATGCACGATGTCACCTGGCTTACGGAATACCACCGTCCCGATGCTCAGATGATAGTCTTCGTCCCAGCCTGTTGCGGTCGCTCAAACACCCCATGGCCCCGCAATATGACCAAATGGGAACTCGGATAGCAGGGGCCCTGTTCACAGACGAAAGACCCAAATGCGCATCGATAGCGGCCGGCGCAGGAAGGCCCGCCCGAGCGGTCGCGGCGACATATCCAGTTGCGTGGATGGAACCGGGCCAAGGCGTGGAACCTGCCTCTTCCGGTTCGCGCTGTCCGATACGGCATCGGGAGCGACGTCAGCAGCGAAGCCACGTCCGCCCACACCGCGCAAGCTCCCTTGTTCCTGGCCACATCCCACTGCGCGCTCCCGCTGCATCGGCCTCTGGTCCTCGACTCTGCTCACCGCGGCACTCGTCGTGCTGCTCTAATACTCCCAGCAGGTTCAGGTCACGCGTACACCGGGAACCAGCACGCCTCCGTGCATAGTTGCGCGCGCGGTGACCAATACTATGGTGCTTCCAGGACAGCTGAGAGCGCCACAATCTGGTGCGTCCGGCCTCCGCTCCGGCAACGCGCCCCCTGTAATCCCGCACGGCGCCCGCCCATCGGTCCCTCTCCAGGTCCAGCTCGGGGCACGCGATCGCACTAGCGGCCGCGGGGCACCGGACGGCGACGACGGCGACTCGCTGGGGCGGCGGCATCGACGATCCGCCCGGGTCCCGGCGACATAACGCGGCATCGGGCTCCGGCCATCTACCGGTCTCTCAAGCTCTCTGGCCTGCCCCCCGTCCCGGAGCCCGAGCGCCGCGCGACGCTTTAAGGCCCCTGTCTCCTCTTCTCCTCTCCCCGACTCTTCTTCTCCCTCGCTCCTTCGCCTTCTCTCTCAATCGCGCCCGATCAGCCCCGGATTCTCCGTTGCCCCGGCGACGCAACTTTGCAGGCAATCCGAGGATCGTGACGATGGGTTCGACGCTGCACGTCCCCCGCGTCGAGCACATTGGCTCGTTTCTGCGTCCCCAGCACCTCGTCCAGGTCCGCGCGGCGTTCGACCAGGGCCGGTGTAGCGCAGAAGAGCTCAAGGCATGCGAGGACCAGGCCATCTCGGAAGCCGTCCGGATGCAGCTCGATCTCGGCCTGCCCACGATCACCGATGGAGAGCTGCGAAGGTAAGTCGATCCGCCTTTTCCAACGGCCAGTACATACTCTTATCTCTGGTACAGAGCCATCTTCTATGAAGGCGTCTTCGACAAGCTGTCTGGGCTCAAGGACGTCCCAAACGGTGAGCGTCGCCTCGTCTCATGATCCGGCCTCGTATAGCGTCCGTGTAGAGCTAACAAATTTTCAGCCCCGCCACATATGTTTCAGGTTAGGTTCGCGAACCCGTATCGGAGCGCACGCAGCCTCTGAACGTTTGTAGACATTCAACTTCGTCCAAGCCTGGCCGGTCACGCGCATATGCGTCGTCAGTCCGCTTTGCCCCCGCACGCCTCGTGCCGTTGCGCCCGATTACTTACGCCATAGCAGGGCAATCTACGGCGCGACGTCCCGCTGTATGGCGATGCGTTCGACTCGCTGAAGCGGATAGCCGGCCCCGAGGTGGGCGACCATTCCCTGGACAGGGCGCGTTCAGAAGTAGCTGAGATGCCTCCACAGAACGTGCACAAGCTCAAGGTCACCATGGGCGCCCCAGAGTGGTTCCACTTCCGCCACGGAAAGTACACGTACGAACCAGGGGTGTACGCGAACGACGGTACGCTCCACCCTCGCGTTCCCCGACACATCCAGGCTGACCGCACTTTTCATGGCTACACAGGGCAATACTTTGCGGACGTCGCGCGAATGTACCGCGAGGAGATCAAGGACCTGTACGCGCGCGGCTGCCGTGCGTACTCCCTGCTCTCGTCGCAAACGAGCCGCTCGGACTGAACCCTCACTCCAGGCAGGGTCCAGATCGACGACCCGGTGATGGGCTGCTTCTGCGACGAGGACATTCACCGGCGCATGCGTGAGGCGGGCGTCGACCCCGCCCGCTTGCTGGACATGTACCTCGGAGTCATCAACGACTGCCTCCGCGATCGCCCAAAGGGCATGATCGCGGGCCTGCACGTGTGTCGCGGAAACGTCAAGGTGCGCCCTAAATTTATGTCCCCCTATCTCGCGTGCTCACGTACCTACCCCCGCGACACCAGCCGGACAGGTCCGGCTTCGCCGTGGGCCCGTACGACTTCATCGCGCAGGCGATGTTCGAGAAAGTGGACGCGGACGTGTTCTACGTGAGTGTCGTCCCCCAGATCTGGCGGGCGCGGTTCTTCACGTCGTCTGGCCCCGAACCAGCTCGAGTACGACGACATGCGCTCGGGAGGATTCGGGCCCCTGCGGCACCTCCCTCGCGGCAGGTCCGTGGTGCTGGGGCTCGTGTCAAGCAAGACGCCGAAGCTGGAAGACGCGCATGCGCTACGTGAGCGCATCGAGGAGGCGGCGGACGCTGTCACGCGTGGGGGCGTGTACAAGACGCGGCAAGAGGCGTTGGCACAGTGCGATCGTTTTTTTCCGCCTCATGAGTTTTTAATTCATCGCGGACCGGGACGTTTGCAGACTTTCGCTGAGCCCTCAGTGCGGATTCTCGTCGAATTCCAAGGTTTCGTTCATGGCACACGATGTGAGTCGCTGGTTTCGCTTCCATCTGCACGTCTTTTTCATGGAACATTTGAAAGGATATGGTGGCGAAGCTGGCGCTCGTCAGAGACGTCGCGCTTTCTGTCTGGGGGACCACCGACTAACGCCGACGGCGGCGCCCATTTTAGCGCTTGCGGGCGAGGAAGCTCAGGCAAACATCGCTCGACGGATTGAGATATACCCTTCCACCGACCTCTCGCTCAACACAACAACTACAGCAGCACAGTGCCCGCGCAGTCCGGAGGACTTCAACCTCACACAAGCATATCGTATTCGTGCAGTCACTTGTGGCTAATCTCAGCTTCTACAATACCATCTCCGCCGAGGCTCTAGATCTGACGGCATACCGGGCACTCAGCACGCCCGAGGTTACGTGGAACGTCCCGCGTCGGTCCGACGCGCCTCTCGTCCGATGAGAACGTACATACCCTGCCACGCCTGGAGGGCTACGCCCGCCCACATATGCCGTCGGCCGCTGAACGCTGAACGTCATAACGAGCAGCGCGCGCGTCGCGTCGCAGTGGTGGAAGTCGAACGCTGCGGCGTCGCGCGCGACGCGCGTCCGTCGCGCATTCACGAGGCCCGGTCTCCATGGCACCCCCGTCATGTTGAGGTCGTCGTCGCGGGCGTGTGTCCTGCACGTTGCGTTCGGCGCGCCGCGCGAGGTCTTCAATATTTCAACGACTGCGCTCCACTTCCGGGGTGGGCCGTCGGCAATAGTTGGCCAGTTCTCCGGACGGGTGCCTTGCTGGGGCCGAAGCCAAAAGCACATCTCTTGGGCCTGCCCCGTCACAGCACACCGCGCACACTCCTGGGGGCAGCGCGAGGGCCGAGGGTTGCGCGGACGGACATCCGGACTCCGAGACCGTGCGGGGCGTGGTGATGCTGCGCGCCTCGTGCCGGCGGCTGATCTGGCGTGCCGCTGAGTTGCCGGGCGGCTGCTTGTCGAGTGTCGGACCGGGCGCGCCGCGGGTGTATATCATCGCGTGCTGGTCGTGCGCGTGGATCCAACGCGGTCAAAGTGCGACAGTGCGACAATTTGGAGTGCGCTCTAACGGAATATTGGTATTTTTTGGACAATTACCAGTGGGACCGACCACGCGTTCCGGGCGTCCGTGGTTAACGACACACAGTGTGAGTGCGAGCTCAGTCGGGGACAATAGCGACTTGATTGCTGTACCTAACGACACACAGTGTGAGTGCGAGCTAGGTACAAGATACGTAAGTACAGAAATAGAGGAACAATATATGAATAGAGACATACCTCAGTCGGGGACAATAGCGACTGAGGTATGGGCGAGCGGTCGAGCGAGCGCTGTGCCGGGGCGTCTCGGAGAGAGCCGAGGAACTGTACAGTACCAACTAAACTAAAATAGGTATGGCCAGTATCGGACGTCCGTCCTCGAGCTGCATCATATGAGATAAGATAATGTAATGGAAACAACAGTGGTCGCCCGAGCCTCTCCAGCGCTGAGTTCACGGGTCCGAGGGGATGCGTGAGTGGTGTCGAACGTGGATCGAAAAGCCGGGCCCAAGCTCAGCTGCGCACATACTCCACTTCACCACTGTGGGTGCAGCCGTGGATGGATGTCAGTTCCACGCTTCAATGCGCGTGTCCACGCCGGTGAGATAGAAGCTGAGTTGAGAGGACAAACACCGCCGACACCGCCGACCGCGCGGCGACAGCTTGTTCTCTCTCCGACAGCGTCGTGGCGCTGTCCCGGCAGTGCGTTCGCAGCGTCCAAGTACACCGACGGCTGCAATGCCCGGTACCTGGCCAATGTGAGCACCAGGCATCAAGAGAGCGATGATGGTGTACAAGGAAGAAGACCGACTGCGCACCTTCCTCAATGACTCTGTGGCATGCAGTTCCACAGCATTCGATGTCCGTCACACAGCATCCATTTATCCTAGGCTTCTCGGGTATGTGGAGAGTGGCACTGGATTGTCCGCATCAAAGGAGATACTCGTCCGAAGAAGCAGTGTCCCACATCCCTAACCACAGAACACGAGCCCCGTCCAACCGCATTCCTAGTATGTGGGCGCACGGATCAGTTCTACGCGAGCCCGGCGACCGCCGCCTGCGAACGGAGCGTCCCGTCGTAGGCGTATGTGGACGGCCGCCGCCACGCTCTCCGTCTCCGCGCGCAGTGGCACCTCCTGCGCTCACGTCCCCCATGTCCGCGTCGTTCTCCAGCGGCGGCAGCAGCCTACAAATCGATAGACTCGGCTCGGCGCACCTGCAGCTTGGGATCCAGGGCCACGCCGACCGTTCGGGCAGGTCCCCGCGGCCAGATGACCACGCGCGCGCCAAAAGAACGCTTGTCCGGCGCGTAATCTGGCGCGCTGCCCCCTCCGCCGGCTCGACCGGTCGACCGCTGGAGAGCAAACGCCTCACGAGCACCTCGGCGGACATCGAGCGGTGTGAAGGGACGATGTCCGTCGGGGACCGGGGTCGCGCTCTGGGCTGTCGACGACGCGTCGGACGGGCAGGAGTGGCGGCGACGGGTGGCACGGGCGAGACGACGCAGAACACGTGTGGCCGAGTTCTTCGCCTTCTCCGGCAAGGTTTCCCGCGAACGTCGAGGAACGAGGCTCGCGCGCAGGGCCGGCGAGGTCGCTGATGAAAGCTTCTGGACGCGCCGACGTGCGCCGTGGTCGGCTGGCTGGGGCGGCCTGGGCGGGGCAGCAGGATCGATGGCGGGCCGGCGCGCGGGAGAAAGACAAAGAAGACAGGCTTGGTTGGGGGACGGGAAATACGGAGCGTCCGACGCACCAGGGTGAAGTACGGCGCCCATCGCTGTTGGTGGGTGCGCTACGAACCTCCGCGAGCGGTCGCATCGCCGCGGACGTGGCTCCGCGTCTCGCGGGCGAGTGTTTGGTCATCGCGCGCGACGATGCCGGCCGCGGTGCTCGCATCCTGTTCTGGATTACGACCGACCCCGAGCGGGGTACTGGATCCGTTCTCGCCCGTTCGTGCGCACACGCGATGTGACGCGTGATGCTGGGTGCGCTGGTTTTCTCCGCCATAGGACGGCGGATCTGTCCCGAAGACCGATGTGAGGTCGAGCGAGGCTAGGAGGTTCTCACACATGCTGCAGTGGCCTTTGTCGGGGTTTGCAGTGCTCTTCGTGGCGGCGGTACCGAACGCTGTACAATCAACACCGAAATACAGGCTTCGTAGTCGGGTCAAGCCTCGCAGCGTCATGGGGGATGCGGATGGCGAGGACCTTCTGCAGACATGGAAGCCGACGCACGGCTTGCCGTTGACGCTATTTTCGCTGTGTTCCCTCGAGAAAAGAATCGGAGCGGTAAGCTATCTCCCCGAGCTTCACACGGTCATATACGCACGGGATACGCCAGCGGGATGGCGTGCCCCGTGCCATTCCCTCGCGCGCGGGACGGCGAAGCGGCGTCAGCGAACACGAGGCACGCCGCGACGTCGAAGTCGGACGTCGCCCTACCTACCTGCGCAGGGGCGCGTGGGCCTCGCCGCCTCGCCGCGCCGTCCCAGGGAGCGGCGAGCGGGGGAGAGGGGCTGGGGAGGGCGCGCGCAGGTCGTGGCGGCCATGCGCGGACGGTGGAGGCCTGCAGGTGATGCGAGTCAGATGTCCTCCCAGCGAAATGAACGCCTTCGCGCGCTGCGCTCCGAGTTTCCTGGAGAACGGGCGGTTGGGCTCTGCCGTCCTCGAGCTCTCCTGTGTCCCATCGCCCGAGTTCTCCGCCGACTGGATCAGGGCGAGTGGCGTGCTTCGTGGCGTATAGATGCGCTGTCGAGCTTGAGAGGGTGCCACTTGGGGGAGTTGGGTGTGGGTGATCATGCGATGCGGATTCTCCGATCATGAGAAACCGGGACGCCTAGAAGCATACGAGGGCGCCTTGGATGCAATGGCTCCCGGGCGACTGTGCGGACATGGTGGGACTGCTGGTGTGGCGGGCCAGGAACACCGGTGGACGTCGGGGGCTAAGTGCATCGCAACACGATGAGCCCTAGTCCTGGGGAACCAGACATGTTGCTTGACGGAGCAGGAGAGCAGGGAAAAGCGGCAGCGCAGTCTGACAGAGTCACGGCATCATTAAAGCGGAGTGAGGGGATCACAGCCAATGACTGCCAGGATACAAGCGGAGCTCGAAATGCGCCGAGCACGAGCCTGATCTAGCCGGTTCTCGATAATCTTCTGGCCTCACCGCAAACACGTTCCAGATGGATAACCCAAGTGGGGAAGGCGGATAGTTCACATTGGCTTATTCTGCGGATGAGGTCAGTAATCCCCGCGCCAGAGAGTTTTCGAGCGTCCGCCCCCCGCAGCCGTGGTCCGAGGGTCCCACCGCCTCGGGCAGTATAAGACCTATATCCCCCTCTCCCGATCGCCCTTTTGTTCTATCTGCCGCTGCCGTGCCATCGCAGCCCGTGCTTTGTCCCTCCTCCTCCTCCTCCTTCCTGCCCGCCATGACGGAGTATGCCACTGACCCAGAGACGATCCAGGAGTTCGTTCATGCGCGCAACCGCACCGCGAACTGGGTGACCGTCCACTCAACTGGACTCCAGTTTGTCACACCCTCTGCGCCGCCGTCGATGTACAGCGACGAAGATGCACCAAGCTATGGGCCCTCCGACTCCGAAGCCTCCAGCCACTCTGTCCCGCCCCGCATGCTCCTCCGCTACAACGACGGCCGGCCAGACATCCCCATCTCCAACGACTCAGCGAGCGGAAGCCGCGGCAGAAGCGGACCCTCTCGCCACTCGCGGTCTCGGTCTGGTTCTCTTTCTCCCACCTCACCCGCCGACCAGCGCATGCCGCCCCACCACGCCCAGTCTCTCTCCTACGCCTCTGGCTCCCGCTACGCTGCCGCCGCGGCGACGCACCTGCAGGCGACACCAGAAAACATCCGCATTCTGCCCTCTGCAGACCCCCGCCGAGCGCGGGCGTCAAGCACATCGCCGCAGGGTGCCTTCCCACCGCACCAGCCCTCGGTGCACGATAGAGTTCCCGCCCTCGCAGATCCCTTCCACCCCTCGAATCGTGCGGTGCACCCGCACGCCCACGCGCCCTCGTCCCGCTCGCGCGCCCATCCCCAGCCCATCCCCATCCCCGCCTCCCCGCCCTCCATGCACCCCCACTCCCAGTCGGTACCGCACAGCAGCGGCTCGCGCTTCTACGAGGCTCCCAGCATCGCCGCGACCCACACCCCGCACGCGCCCCAGCCAGGCCTCCCGTACACGTACGCGCCCCCTGCGATCGTCTACGCCCCGTCCGGACGGAAGCACCGGTCGAATTACCAGCCTCCCGCTATTGTCTACTCGCCTTCTTCGCACGCCCATCGTCGCGCGCCCGGAATGGCTTACAGCCGCTCCGACCCCACTCCGCAGCCGAACCCGTACGGATACTCTCCAGAGGCTTCCGCGGGCCATGCGCCATATCCGTCCGCGCACGGGTCGTCCCAGCGCCAGCGCCATCAGTCCATGGGCGCAACGATGGGGCGGGAACGCGAGCCCCCGCGCGGACGCAGCTACACGCCCGGCCGCGACCGCTCGCGGACGCGCGACACGACTCCCGCGCTGAGCGAGAGCGAGACCTCGAGCGACGACTCGGGGAGCACGTACTACGTCCTCCCGTCCCCCGGCCAGAAAGTGCAGATCATCGTGAGTACACACCCATCTCGATCCCCCCGGCTCTTGCGCGCTGCGCGATCGCGGTGCTCGCAGTTTGCATTGCCCATCGCGGCCGATCGCCCCGCCTCGCGCTTTTCATTGTGCGCGCGGGGTGCGATCCCACGCGCGGAGATTGCGCCCCCTGGCCACGCACCCTCCACGCACGCCCCCCTTCCGCGCCGCTATCGAACTCCCGCACTGACGCCTCTGCGGCCACAGGTACCGAACGCGGCGTCGATATACGCGAGCACGCCGTCGCCGCCAAAGTCGCGCCCCCCGCCGCGCTCGGGGCGGGTCTCGCCCACGTCGCCCACGTCCTCCGCGAGCTCCGCGAAGCGGCCGTTCTTCCAGCGGTTCTTCTTCCGCAACTCGGGCTCGGGCTCGCTGGAGTCGCGCGGCTCGAGCGGTCAGGGTAAGCGTCTCGTTCGCCGGCCGCCGGGTGCGGGCCCGTTTGCGAGTGCTTATCACCTGCCTCCCCCGGCTAGCGCGCGATGAGCGGGAGCGCGGTCGGATCCCGGTGCCCTGGCGGTCCTGAGGGCCGCGGTCTCGCGCTGGACGACGCGCGCGCCGCGCACCGCGTCGGGCATGGTCGAGCGCGGCGCGGAGAAGCTGGTGCGTGCCTCGTGAACGTGGGGTGGGGGCGGTCCGCTGACGGCTCGCACAGACTCCGGCCGCGCTCTCATGGAGAGCGTTCGCGCTCCGTTTCGCCTTTTTGTGATCCTGCCATCGTCTCGTTTGCATCGGACCAGCCTCGTCTTGTCTAAAACGCAACAACCCCACATCCCATCTCGATCACGGTTCCCCGTCTCCTTCCCCATCTCCTCCCCCGTCCCCAGGTTCCCCGTCCCCGTTCTTTTCTGGTCCTTTGGTTTCTTGGTCTGCCCGCGCGTGACTTGACAATGTACCACTTTACACCACCCACACTCCCTGTTTGGCTCCCCCTCCCCTTTTCCGTGGCTGCTTTCGTTGTTTTCGCCTGTTTGTCCCCGTGGTCCGACTCTTCCTCTTGCCCAGCCTTTCGGTCCCCTCGCACGCCACCTCACACTCCTTGCTCTCCACCCTCACGATCCACCCTCACGACCGCCGCCTCCGAACACCGACGACACAGAACCCCCGCATCGAATGCCCCCGGCCCACATAGACTCCTGTACCACCTTCTGTACTTCTCCGCCTGTAACAGTACATCGCTCTGCGTAATGCATACGTCCCCGCCCCCTTCTCGCGCGGCAGTTCCGCCCGGACGTCATCTGTGGGAGGGCTTCGTTGGAGCCTGGGGGCAGGTCATCCTTACGTACGATCCGCGGGTTTTGGTGGCCGGAACTCGCGGGAAGTCGAAGGTGCGGTCGCGCGCGGATCGCGCGTGGAGGGCGAGCCTCCAGAATCTCCGTGCACGATTACGTGGGATGGATCGATGGTGCTGGTGAGCTGGTGAATGACTGGGGGCGCAGAGTGTACTTATCACTAGCGCTAAGATAAGATTCCAACAAAGCACGTGTCAAGCCCCACGAACTTCCACTACGTCGTCACGAATCCTTTCTTGATCCCATCCATGACTGGACCGCATCCCGAGTCGCAACACGACAGCTTGGTCGTGCCGCCGGCGTCGCACACCGCCCATCTCCCAACGAACTCTATCGTATCGGCCGCGGTTTGCCTGTCATTCTGCGGCAAGATCGCCGCTGCCTAACGCGGACGCAGGTCTATAAGTGCTCGACAGCAATCTTCCACCACCTGCACCGCTCCTTGCGCCTTCCCGCGACCGGGTTGACAACAGGCACCAGAAGGTGATGCAGAGGCTTATCGAGCCCCGCCAGCGGTGCGTTTCGAACTCTGCATTGATCGCTGACGTGAGTCACTCAGCCTCATCATGCTTTTCCAGGGTCGCACGGCGCCAGAGCCAGAGTGTAATCGTTCTGTGGGTATCGCACCCGTGAAATCTTGAAACATGGTCTACTTTTCGAGAGTTTGACGCTGGATCATCCTGAGAGGGTATATTGCAAGCCCTATCATCCGACGAGGGTGGCATCAACTGGCACGGACAGAACCTTGGGCGACGCAATGCGAGCCAGCGCGCGAGGAAGCCCGTGCATTTCCAGCGCCTCCGGAAACATACATAGATGAGTCTGGGGCCTATTCGTCGTGCCACCTTTTCCCCCCCACTCTGTCCGACAGCGACGAGATCCAGCAGCTGGTGACCGCTACCGGTCTCTTGTGAGTTCCCCGCTCCCTCTTCCCTTGCGTCATCCAGCCAAGCTAATAGAATCAACGACTCCCATGATTAGTCGAATTGCTAACTACAGCGAAGTCGCTGCATTGAGTACGTGTTCCTCATACCGACATACCCTGATGATGAACTGACCTGCTCGTCCGGCGTTCAGCCCTGATCGCATATGATCATTTCCTCACGTTCTCGGGGGAGCTTCAATTCGTCTGGGGTCGGAGGTTCTCTGGTGCGACAGTCGTCTTCGCGCTCAACAGATATGTCAATCTGGCTGGCAAGGTGGTCCTTCCTATCAGTACTATGTACTGGCCAAATCAAACGGACGAGGTACGACTGACGTTGCTGACCGATTTAATGTGAGATTCACTAACGGTGCTATAGACGTGCGTGTTCTCAATAGATTCAGTCTTGTGCAGGTTTAATTTTTCTTTCCTCAGATGCGCTGCCCCCATTATCCTCGTGATAGTGCTGACAGTCGTCGCTTACTGGATCGCTGCAGGTGAGCTATTATTACCATAGCTCACTCATCACCAGCCGCTCAATTCGCAGACAGTGTTCTCCGCGCTGCGGATATATGCTGTGTGGGACAAGAACTGGAGGCTATTAGTCCTCGTCTTGCTATTAGCCATGGCGGTTCCGGTCACAAACATGGTAAGTGTGCATATGTAAAATCACGCCGCCCTACGTACTGACGAGCGGCCCTTCAGTATCATTATATTCGTTCGACACCTGTTGCCGGCGGACCTCCATTGAATGGCTGCGGGGAGAACGTTGATCTCAGCGACGAGCAGTTCGAGCAGCGTGTGTTCCTTCCGTCCCTTATATCGTGTCGCATTCTCATGCTCGTCTGCAGTCTCCATGATTACGCATGGTTTTGCAATCGCCACGGATCTGCTGGTCGTCGTCCTCACGTGGTTAAAGACATATGAGATCAGGCGCCTCTCATATCGGCTTCACTTCAAAACATCCCTGTCAACGTTGCTGCTTCGGGACGGTGAGCTTTCTTTTCCCTCTAAGCTCGTGGTCATGACATTGTGCTGACGGATTGCCAGGCACGCTCTACTTCGGGTATGTTGTGTTGTGCCGCGCTGTCGGGTAGTACTGACATTTGAAAATGCAGGATCCTCCTTATCCTCAACGTTATAGATATTATACTGAACTCCAACGAATCGGTACGTGTTTTCCCTAGAGTCTCAGAAGCTCCCTGACCCAGTTGTGTCAGCTGTACAACCCACTGCCACCGTTTATCGAGGCGTACGTATCTACTCCAAGTGCTTTCGTGCTCACCGGACGTCACTGACGGCAGCCACCAGAGTCACATGCATCCTGATCTCCCGGTTCATGCTGAATCTGCGTCAAACTGCGCAGGAGATGGACGAAGGGACGACCACCGTCGCGCTGTCGCAGTTCTCGTCGATCCAGATTGCCTCGGGTCTGGCGGGCGATATGGGCGCGCCCCTTAGCCACGGGACTGCTTGGACAGGAGGCACGGCGTTGATAGAAGCTCATACGACTTACGACATTAGCAACAGCTACGATAGAGCTCGCGCGCTAGAGATCGGAGCAGGGCCGCTGGCGGCTGGGTTGTTGGAAGAGGAGTTGGAGGAGCATGAAGATGCTTAGAATATTGTTGTACTATTATGTGTTGGTGTAAACCGGCTCCGTTGTGGCTCGCTGGCCGAGCGGTGCCATCTAATCTACTCTTATCTCATGTGTATCGGACTCGGAATCATCTGATCTAATCTTATCTCAACGAGGGATGCTGCCTTCATACTGGACCGCGAGTGCAGGTTTAATCTGTACAACCACCATCCCTCTCTCTCCCTCATCCCCTTCCTCTCCACCGCCATGCATCGACTGGGAGGTGCCGGCCTCGCCGCCTTCGACCGCCAGCGCGAGTCCCAGCGCTCCTTCGCCGAGCTCTCCTCCGAGCTCTCCCAAGCCCAGGTCGACCTCCTCCACGCCCAGCTCGCCCAGTTCCGCGCCGCGCTCGCCCACTACGCCGCGACGCACCGCGACCGCATCCGCGCCGAGCCCTCCTTCCGCCACGCGTTCCAGCAGATGTGCGCCGGCGTCGGCGTCGACCCGCTCGCCGGCCCCCGCACCGGCGGCTGGTGGGCGGAGCTCCTCGGCCTCGGCGACTGGCAGCACGAGCTCGGGGTGCAGATCGTCGACGTCTGCGTCTCGACGCGCGAGCGGAACGGGGGGCTGATCGACGTCGGCGAGCTCGTGCGGATCGTGAGCCGCCTCCGGGGCGGGAAGGACGTCGTGACGGAGGAGGACGTGGTGCGGAGCATCCGGACGCTCCGGCCACTCGGCGCGGGCTACGAGGTGATCGAGGTGGGCGGGGGGCGGAGGATGGTGCGGAGCGTGCCGCGGGAGCTGGACGCGGACCAGGCGGTCGTCCTCGCGGTTGCGCAGGAGGCCGGGGGGCGGGTGTCGGAGGCGGGGCTCGTGGCGCGGAAGGGGTGGACGACAGAGCGGGCGCGGGCTGCGTTGGAGAACATGCTGTTGCGGGACGGGCTTTGCTGGCTGGACGAGCAGGACGAAGAGTACGGGGTGTCGTACTGGGTGCCCTCTGCGATGCGGTGGGATGAGTGATGGATGTGCGGATCTAGGCGAGTCTTTGCTATGGCTCGGACTCTCGCGACATTTGCTCAGAAGTCACGATAGATTTCCTTATTACCGCAATGTACTTTTAGGCGATGGTGAATAGAGGACGAGATGCTGCATTGGGAGTGCAAGGTCAACCAATGCCACCACCATCCCTCCTACTCTGCTCTCTTCCTCCTCCTCATTGCTGCCAAACGGGGTACGTTCCAGGGGTCAACGTCTACAGCTCGTCATCCTTGACAGTTCACCTCAGATCCTTGGGTTCTAGACATACAGAACGCACTAATTCAGGTCCTTGTCTCCTTTCTTCGTCGAGCCGCAGCCGCATCCGTACCAGGGCCCGACTACAATACATCGTTCGGCCCGGGATTACATGCAAGTCGCTGAGGTCGACCGTTGACAAGACTGGACGTTGAATGGTGAGCACCCCGCTTGCGAGCCCACGGGTGTGCTGACTGGGTGATTGCAGTGGGCGGGACATCCGTTTCTAGGCAATAGCAGCAGCAGACGTCTTCGACTTCATCTCACGCCTAAACAAACGTACCCCGCATCGCCATCATCGGTGATGCTGGACCCTCTAGCCCCATCCTCCACCTCACCCCCGAACGCGGTGCGTCTTCCACCTTCTACGAGCGCGGAGCAAGCCCGTTCGCCCGCGCCCCCCGCGATGGCATCCTCGATCTGCACTGGAAGCACGGCCAACTCGCGCTCTGCAAGGACGGGCTCAGCGATGGCCGCCTGGTTCCACTGCTCAGCGGACCGGCCGCTCCCGTCGGACGCGGCAGAGGCGCGAGCGGTGGTCCTGGAGAAGTTCAGATCATCACACACGGCGCGGACGACGCGATCTACCACCGGCCGCTGCACATGCTCCCTTGCCGGGATGGGGGCGAACGTGTCGATGTTGGATGGGCTGGAGTTGGGGTTGGCGATCGCGGAGGCGCCGGTGAACGCAGGGGCAAGCAATGAGGAGGCGGCGGTCAAGAAGGCAGAGGAGAAACTTTTTGTGGAGAGCGCGAAGTGGACGGCCATCACCGCTTTCAGCATGGAGAAGATGGCCGGGCCAGAGGCGTACAAGCTTGGAAAGGGGAGTCTGTAGAAATTTGCTCTCAATGGAGGCTGGATGTATGTATCCCGCATACTAGCCGCGTGTCAGTCTGATGAAGTTCTACCGACACAGTCGTAGTGTGCCATGGGCGAAGATTGAGTTGTACCTGTGCCGTTTTGCACCCCAACAAAACAACTCAGGGCTGAGCTTGCCTTCGACCATCGCCGTGCCGCAGTGACGATGTACACACCACCCGGACAAAGGTTTACACTGTTTCCTGCGGCCGCACCACAAGCTTCACTCCGCTAATCTCGTCGTTCTCCATTCGTTTCAGCCCATCGACGATCCCAGCCAGACCGCCAGGGAGGACCTCATGACGGTTCGGCTGAAAATACGGTCAGTCCTGCGTGGATCCACAGATAAAGACGACAACGAACCCTGATTGCGCCCGATTCGAGCAGCTTCGGCAGCGCATCCAGAAGCGATGCGCCGACGCCGTGGTTCACCGGTGTCATGAACAACCCATGCGCCATGTGCACCTTCTTCCCCGTCGCATCGTCCCTTCCCGGCACAGGCTCGAAGTTGAGCACGACGACGAAGTCCCCGCCTGGCGCGGTCAGCGCATACCCGAGGGCAAGCGTGTCTGTGACGGAGATGGCGTCGTAGACAACATCGAAGGGCTTCCCGCCGGCGATTTCACGGGCGGAGGCGATGAGCGTCTCGTGCGGGAGCCTCCGATCCAGGACGTGCGTCGCGCCGAGGGACTGGAGGTAATCCGTGTGGTGGAGGGACGAGGTGGTGATGATGGGAGCGAAGCCAGAGAGGCGTGCCAACTGGATCACTGGACGCGGCAGAGGATTGTGAGTCGATGGTTTAGGAGCCAGAGAACGAGAAATCAGGGGGCGCACCGAATTGCCCCACGCACGACGATCCTCCGAGAACGAAGAAGGGCTTGCCGGAATACGCCCCTGCGCCCTCCGCAGTCCACGGCGCCTTCAACTGCGCTGAAGCTGGCGCGTCGGGGTGGTACAAAGGAAACGCAGCAGTCGCCATCCCGCTGAGGACTGTGGCCGCGGCCTCGACAGAGAGGCTCTCTGGGATCTACAGACACATTGATCAGGAATTGATGTGTCACGGTCAATGATCATCCGACCTTAACAGCTAGACGTGCTGGCAGGTCGAAGTACTGCATGAATGTCCCGTGCACCGACTTGCTCTCAGCGTCATGCCATCCTTGTACCATGCTGGCGGAAGATGTGAGTGAGTCACAAGAAGTAGTCAGTCCATGAGACGCACACCCTATCTCCTACGGCAAACGAAGTGACACCTTCGCCGAGTGCGACCACGACACCAGCAGCATCATAGCCTGTCACGGTTGGGAAGGTTTCGGCGAGCACACCAAGTACTCGAGTCTTCCAGTCGATGGGGTTTAATGCGGTGGCGTCGATTCTCACGAGCAGCTCGCCGAGCTTCGGTTGAGGGACAGCGATGGTGTCGACGACAAAGGGCGCAAACTTTGCGGGAATGAGGAGGGCTTTCTGAGCAGCAGGGACGGCCATTTTTCTGTGGTTTGGAGTGACAGTGGGTGTTAGCTGGCTGTCGAAGTGCGGGGCTTTATATACTGACGAAGTGACCCACTTGAGTGAATTATATGCAACGATCTATGTATCAGCATGGCTCCCGATTGGACAGGGACTAGCTGCAATGAGTGGCGAGGCAGAGGCTAGAGGGGGATCCGGTCGGAATCTCGGGAGCAGAAAGGCGAGTCAATCACGATTGGATGACTGAAACCATTCCATTCTCATTTCATCTGGGTCTAGCTAGTCTCCACCTCAGCTCCGAGGCAGCATTGACTGATGATTGGCATGGGACAGACAGTACATGACAAGTATATATGTGTGTGCGCAGTTGTTCTAACTTACTCATCACTCGGCTGACTCGTGACTCCTCTCCCCAGGAATCGCTTGCCGCGCGCTTCTGCAGATATTGCTCGACGCCGTCCCCGGTCACCTTCGACAACGGGACCACCATCACATACGACGTCGTGATCGGCACCGACGCCACGCACGTCCGCCTCTCCCGCACCGTGACTCGCGCCGACTATGTCCCTCCTCCCTCCTCCGGAGAGCGCCAAGTGGACGGTCATTACCGCGGCCAAGATGAAGAAGATGGCCGGGCTGGAGGTTCCCAATGGCCGGCCAACGCGTTCGAGCCGGCTCGAAGCACGGAATGGCGACTCGATTTCTGGGGTCAAGTAACGCATACACACGAATTATTATTTCTGTCTGCTTCATCACTCCTGTATGGCGTATTGACGTCGGAAGGGGGCAAAGAAATCTACAAGAAACTTGAGTTCATGGCTTCATGAATGAATTCATGAAGAGTCACTCACCATTAAGAGTGGTCTCTGGCTCGTACTCCTCGCCCCAGACCAGCCCCTTCGCTTGCTCCCCATGCACGTCCCAAATTTCCACCATCGAGTTCGCATCCCCCTCGCGCCTCACCCACCACCACCGCGCCCTCCACTTCTCCGTCTCCTTCATCTTCCGCATACGACCGCCCGTCGTGGAGTCGATTTGTTCCTCATTTGCTGTGTCTCCACCCTCGTCCAAGGACGGAACCTTGGCAGGATGTTCGTGCGCGACCATGATGAGGCGCAAATGCGGCAGCGCGTCCGGAAGTCGTCTCACGACCTCCTCCAGGGTCCGCTCCCGCCGCGCCTCGCTCGCGCGGGCCTTCCTGACCGACTCGCAGTACTCCAGCAGGAGCGCGGGGTCCCTTGGACGATCCTTCGGCTCCGAGCCGCACACGCGGATGCCGAGGTGGACGATGGGCAGCGCCGCGAGCGTCTCCGGGAGGAGAAAGAGGAACCCCTCATGGTCGTCGTCCGGCTGCTCGTCTTCGCCGTACCACCTGTGCATCTTCAGCTCGAGCGAGCGCAGCATCGGCGCGTCTCGCGCGATGAACTGCCATATCGATTCGGCCTCCTGAACCGCGCAGACGGTGTGGTATAGGAGGGGCATGTCGAGCGTGAGTGCGACGGGGCGCGCTTG
The DNA here is from genome assembly GCF_022376455.1 of Epithele typhae. NCBI lineage: Eukaryota > Fungi > Basidiomycota > Agaricomycetes > Polyporales > Epitheliaceae > Epithele > Epithele typhae. The sequence continues at coordinate 17,268 of NW_025954642.1, forward strand.
GCGGAGCAGCTCCGGGAAACATCGGGCAACGGGCCTTGTCGTCTGGAGCGTAGCTGTGTAGAACTCCCAGAGGATATTGCTGAGGAAGAGACGTCTTATCCGGCTGACGCGCTGTATGGTAGAGGGGTCCCAATGGAAAAGCCCATTGAAGTGGAATGAGCGAAGGGGAGGCCATTGCGGGCCGATGGTGCTGAGGTCCGAAGAGTATATCCAGTTGAACATGACGAAGGAGATGTCGGTAACGCGGGGACATGCGGCCACGAGAGTTTCGAGCACGTAGCCTTCGGCACGACGGAGTTCCAGGCGCCGAACGGAAGGTAGGGTGCTCTCCGGCCAGTCTGTGAAAGGGACCGCACTGTAGTACACCTCTTGCGTGTCCAGACGTCCCACCGTGTACCTGCTGGCGTTTGAGACGCGAAGGGTTTTGAGGCGAGTGAAGGGAACGAGCGCGTCGACTAGAGCGCGAGATCGGAAGGTTGGAAGTGCGTCCCGGTCGGTGAAGTGATCGGAGAAGTTCAATGAGAGACACTCCACCGTCTCTGGGAGCGCCAATAGAGCCGGGAGAGTGGCGAAAGTAAAGCCATCGAGAGAGACCGCTGTCAGGCGCTCCATGGAACGGAGAGCCTGGACGAGGTGTGGTCGAGGGAGAGTTACGTTGGAGTGCGAGAGTGTGAGCGTTTGGAGCCTCCGCGTGAGGTGCAGGACTTCGGCGACGTGATCGATGGCTCTCTCGCGGTTCCCGATGCGACGTACGGCGAGGGTTTGAAGATATTCGGCGCGAGGAGGCATAGACATACGCGGATCTCGTTCGACCATGTACCTTCGGAAGCGGGAGATGCGACGTGTCGTCAATTCTTTGTCCTTGCCCAAGACAGTATTTTCGAGAGCGCGTGCCATGGCGAGGGGGTATGCGGCGGTACAGGTGAAGGCGAGATGGAGA
>NW_025954643.1:0-18179 GCF_022376455.1 Epithele typhae
TATTGCATGGTAAGTAATCACAAGACATATCACGTATTACAGGGTGGTAGCCGTAGACGGCCATCGGTCGTCTGGCATGGCAAATCTACCGCCTGCTAGACGCCGGTTGGTCGGACAATTGTCTTCTCCCGCCGCGCATTGTAATACACGAGGGGGCCGATGGCAATACACGAGGGAGACGATGGCAATACCTGGCTGCACGCATGGTAGTTGTCCGATCATACACAAGGCGGGACATGGTAATCTGACGCAATGATTTTAGACCGTTGTCATAGGTTTGGCATGTAAGATCGCATCTTGTAGCACACACAGGCTGGATAGTGGTCGATTAAAACACACAGTAATCATTCAGAAGAAGCTATCAGATAATGACAGATATAGTACGAGACTACTGGAGGTATGGAGACGCAAGAACAAAATTCAATCGCGAGCTTTCCGCACTTTGAACGCCCATCGGAGTCTGTAAGACGAGACGATGAGTGAGTGCTGCCGGAGATAAGCGCATGCAATAAATACCGTTCAATCCTTGCCGCCCGACGCGTCGCCGAAAGGCTCATCGATGTCGCAGGTCTCCGCTTCGTTGTCGCTCTCTTCAAGCATCTGATCGCCTGCAGTGGTCGGGGGACGGACTGCACACTTTTCGTGGCCGTTCCCAAAAAGCTCTCTGAGGTAGTATAAGTCAGTCGACGTCTCGATGAGCAGTGAGACTGCACGGAAAAGCGATACTCACTTGACTCACCAAGACCTCAGCTTCATAGCCCAGTTGGGCTTCTGCCGCATTGACTTGAGTAAACCGTTGACGAAATCGTTGACGTCCCAGCGCCCATCGGTGTCGCTCCAGGTTGGCTCACTTGTTACGTAGAAGCGAACCTGACGCAATACACATCAGCAAACGCCACACGAAGTCGCCGAGGAGCTCACCAGCGCTGCTGTAGCGACGACGGAGTACAGCGTGAAGCTGTCGGCATCCACGTTGGTCTTCTCGGCGACGGACTTCTGGCCCGGCTGCTTCCGAGTGAGAAACCCGCCGGCATCGCCGCGGATCGCAGCCGTCGGGTTGCCGTACAAGGCCTTGCCAGTAAGCCTGGTAACAATATGTAACTGTTAATTGAGTCGTATGGTACAAACCTGACGCTTACCTTGAGTATCAACTCGCCCTTGAGGAGCCCTTTTCGAGCCCGTGGCCTGGTCGGGTCGACTCACAGAGGTTCTACATTGCAGTAAAGTAATTTTTGGCCTCGAAAGTCTCGATTTTCGCATCAAGGACTTTCTGGCAGTAACTGAGCGACTAGTCATTCATCAACACAAAGAGATATAGAATAAGACGTACTTATCCGGGTGCAAGAAGAGGGGGCGACGAGGACCATCGGCGCGACGAAGCGGCTGCATTGGAGCGGCAGGGGCGGGACATGAGCCGGAACGGGGCGCTTGCTGTGAGTCCGACTGGAGGCACCAAGGGTAGCCTGATCGCGTGATTGGACCTCAGATAGACACATTCGCATGACTGGGCTACGTACCGGTGTGCGCCTGATCCCATTCTCTGAGCCACCTGCCACCCGGGGTGTGGTGGGACCTGTGGCCGTGTCCGACTCACCCCGGGCGTTGCATAAGGCTGGGGAAGATCGTGATCAAATGAGAGGAGGAAATGGGGATGGAGATGTCGCACCAGGTATGTGCTCTTCATATACCTGACTGTGAGGCGAGTGGCACCAGGAGTGATGATGGCGGTTGCGGGAGGCGTTCAGTAGACGCGCAGCCCGCGCCGACGCGTCTTATTGTCTGCACAGGCGCTGAACGCGCGCAATGGCCCCCACCTCCATCTATCATGGGCCTCCGCTTTTACCACCACCCTAACAAAGTATTTAAAACTATGCATGCCTATCGCGATGCGGCGCTTCTGGGTGCGTTGTCCGGAATCAGCAGAGCGCGCAGCCAACAGCGCCCTCCAGGCAGCTCAAGCCGTGCTCAGCCTTCGATTCCGGACGACGCGCTCCACGTCCTCGCCCACTTCGCCCACTTCCGCACGCTCGCGAACAACGTCGACCACCCCACCGGCCGCGAGCCCTTCTCCCTGCCCGAGCTCGTCGAGCTCGACCTCTCAAAGGCGTACGATGTCGACCGCCTCGACCGCCCCCGCCCCGACTCGCCCCATGCGGCACGCCTCGACCGCCGCCTCCACGCACACCGACGGCACGCCCGACACGCCGCCACGGCGCTCGTCCTCCCGCTCGTCACGCGCGTCCAGGCGGGCGTGCTCCGCGCTCACCTCTTCCCCCGCCTCCGCCACCTCGTCTTCGAGGGCCGCGAGAACGACGTCTCGGACGCGGACCGCCTCCCGCCCCACCCGACCCTCACCTTCGTCGACGTCTGGGCCAGCGCGCCGACGGCCACGGCCCCATTGCCCGCCCGTGCGCATGCTCGACCGCGCGCTCGCGAGCCATGCGGAATGCACGATAGGAGTGTGCAATATATATAATGTGCCAACCAGTATTCCCATCTCACCATACGTTATCATACATGTCAAACTATCGTCTTGCGGGCGTTGGTCCATCTTCCGTATGCCATGCTCTGCAAGCAATAGTAGAGCAGACAATTGATTGCCATGTATTACCATCAGCTGTCTAGCAGACAAAAGACGGTATGCCCTTATCAGGAAGCGCCGAGCGCGGTCAGACCCCGCGATGCGTGACAAGAAGATACGCCCTTTGCTGATGCTCTTTGCCCAGTGCCACGTCCGGCTCCTGCTCTGCCCCACTCTCCTCCCACGCGATCGCGACTGTCTACTGCGACTATGGCCCCTTCCAGGCTTTTCCCTCCCACAAGGCTGCTGACAACCACACGCTCGGCCACCCGCACCACGCTCTCGCCCCGCGCCAGGTTCTCGTCCTCCGCACCCGCCTCCGCCACCGCTCCTCCTCGGCCCCGGCGCAAACTCAGATGGACTGGCCTCGCGGCGGGTGCTGCGCTTGCGACGGGAGCGCTGGTGTTCGCCAACGACGCCCGGGCGGGCGCGAACGAGCTCGAGGCGCTGCACGACAGGACTGCCGGGAGCGTCGGGGCGGAGGGCGCGCGCGAGCGGGTGCGGGAGACGATGGTCTCGCTCGTGCGCACGTACGTCGTCTACTCCTTCTGCTCCGTCCCCGCCCTCGTCGACGCCGCGCCCGCGATCCTCGATGCGCTCCTGGCTGTTCCCGGCCTGCGAGCCGTCACGGAGGCGGTCGTCCGCACGACGTTCTTTGGTCAGGTGAGTGGTCAAAGGGGGTTGCTGCTCGTGCGATGAGGCGCTCACGCGGTACGCAGTTCGTGGGGGGAGAGACAGCGGAAGACGCGCTGCCGTTGATTGAAGAGCTCCGCCAGCAGAAGACGGGGTGCTTGTTCGCATACAGCGTGGAGGTAGACGAGGGGGAGGCGTCGGGGCACGGGAATGACGCCGGCAAGCCTCCGTCGTCTGTCCACAAACAGATCGTGCAGGAGACACTGCACTGCATCGACGTCGCCGCCGATTACGAGGACAAGCACACACCTGGAACCGTCGGGAGGCGGACCTGGGTTGCGATTAAGCTGGTGCGCCCTTGATGTGTGGGCGTGCTTGTGAGTGGCTCACCAATCTCTGCAGAGCGCGATGGTACCGGACGCGGAGACTTTGCGCACGTTCTCCAAGTTCCTCGTCGACACCCGTCCGCCCGTGCAGCCACCCGTCGCGTTTCCCGGCGCGCCTCTCCCTTCGGACCTCGACGTGCTCGCAGACGGCCGTGCGACGGGTCCGCTGACCGACGCAGACATCGTCGCACTTCGAGAACTGCGGCAGGATCTGGAAGCGATCTGCGCGCGAGCGAAGGCTCGCGGGGTGCGGATCATCTTCGACGCGGAGTACAGGTCCGTCTGGTTGTCTATACGCGCCTTCTCGGACGTTCGAGCTAACTATACGCGCGCCCGACACAGTTGGTACGAGGTGCGAACCGGCTGCGGCCGATCGTCCATTGTTTGGAAAGGACACTCACGGACTTCCAACAGCCCGCCATCGACGCGTACACGCTCGACATGATGCGCCGGTTCAACAAGCTCCCCTCGCCCGCCAACGCCAAGGCGTCGTGGTTCGGCGGCGCCCCCGCGGCGGCGGAGACAGACACAGACGCGGGCGTACAGCCGCTCGTGTACGCGACGTACCAGGCGTACCTCCGGCGCACGCCGGAGTACCTCGCGCAGAGCATCGCCGCCGCGCGCAGGGAGGGGTACGCGCTCGGGGTGAAGCTCGTCCGCGGCGCGTACCACCCGCACGAGGTCGCGGCGCACCCCGCCGCGGGCGAGGCGCACGCGCTCTCGCTGTCGATCTCGCCCGAGCCGGCGCCGCCGGTGTGGACGGCGAAGGCGGAGACGGACGCGCGGTACGACGCGGGCGTGCGCGCGCTCGTGCACGCCGTCCGCGCGGACGTCGAGGCGAGCAAGAGCAAGGGCGAGACGGCGCCGCCGACGATCGGCGTGCTCTTCGGGACGCACAACTGGACGAGCGCGGAGCTGATCCCGGAGGAGATGGCGAGGGCGGGGCTCGCGCGGAAGGAGGCGGACGGGACGGTCGTCGTCCCGGACGCGGTCGCGGAGCGGGTGACGATGGGCCAGCTCTTCGGTCGGTCGCGGTCGCTCCGCGTCGAGGGCAAACGCTGACCGCGAAACCAAAAAAACGCCCACAGGGATGACGGCGGTGCTGACGACGCACCTCGCGAACCGCGTGCACGCGTCCGCGCCGTTCGTGATCAAGTACATCCCGTACGGCGCGCTCTCCGAGGTGCGCCCCGCCCGCTGCGGTCGCTCTGCGCTGAACGCGGACGTTCTGTTTCTGTTTCAGGTGATGCCCTACCTCGGACGGCGCGCGATCGAGAACAAGTCGGTGCTGGGCAACGGCGCCGCTGCGGAGGAGCGGCGGCGCGCGGCGGCGGAGATCGTGGCGCGGGTGGTCGGGTGAGGCGCGGGTGGATGTGCTCGACGCCCTCGATGGAGATAGATGTCGGGATAGAGGCCCCCCATTGCACAAATGATTCGTGATTGATGATTAACGGGACACGTGTGACGTTTTCAGTGCACATATACGAGGTGGCGGAGCCGACGCCGATTTCTCGCCGTCGTCCAGATCGCGAACCGTCAGGCGGGCAGAAGCGCGAAGCGTTATTATCAGTACTAGTACTCAACAGCGTCGAAGCGGGGGAAGGGACGGGCACGGGACGGGGGACATAAGCAGCGCCCGCGCGGGTGAACGACGGGTAGGGACCGTGTGGTGGGAAAGCAGACGGAGACGGAGACTGGGATTGGGATTGGATACGGGAAGACATGTGGGGGTCGGGACTGCGTTGTATGTGTGTTGTGGAGTGTCCGAGAGCGAGAGGCGGTGTGTAACAAACGAACGGGCGATCGGATGGGGGACGGACGACGGACTAGAGGGCGAAACGAAACAACAGCCCGGCCGCCACAGGGCCTGAAGGGCGGCGGACGGGCACTCGGTCGTGAGGGAGCCGCGAATAAAGAAGGGATCATATGAGAGCATGCGGCAATGTAGCGGACACGAGTACTAGTGAGCTATCAGCGGACCGGAATGTGGGGGGCGACGGGCGGGTACCGACTTTGTCCTGACAAGGTCCGTCGGGGCGCGCGCCGCCACTCAACGGGGATGGACAGATGCGGGGAACGGGTGAGCGAGTGTGGGATGTGCAAAGAGGGGGGGGAAGGGATGCGAGGCGACGCACCGCGGCGCGTGCGCATCTGTGTACCGTGGGCGAGGCGACGTGCGTCATAGTATTACACGTGAGGATTGTCGGGGGTATACTATAACTTGTATGAGATCAAAGACGAGACGACCGCGGATGTGTCTGATCCAAAAAGCCGGGCGCGGTGCACAAATGGGACGGACGACGTGAGACGGGGCGGAGCGCGACGAACGGGTGAGGGGTGAGGGGATAACAAAAATAGGGAATAATGAGGTGGGAACGGCCGAGCCGGAGAATAAACAGTGGACGGGGTCGGCGTGCGCCGATAGTACTGTGGGACCCGTATGCCGTCGTGCACAAAGAGATGAACAGCAAAACATTAAAAAAGCGACCGAGCCCGACTCGCGTCCAAGATGGGTGTTATACGAAAAACTGCGTGCTGTTGATGCCCGTGCATCAGAAACGGCGAGGAGACAGAAAAAAGGGAACAACGCACTGTACGCGGCTGTTAGCGTGCACCTCCATCTCCTCCATCTTGTACGAGTTGAGCTCCTCCTTGATCCGTTGCGCCAGCGCGGGCGTCAGCCTACTCCATGTCGCGGGCTCGCTCCGACGGTCGTACACCGTCGCGGGGAAGGTGTCATACACGGACAAGTTCGCGGCGAACACGAGTCGCTTCGCGGGCGCCGTCGCCGACCGATGCGTGAGCGTCGGCGCCGTCGAGCTCGAAAACTTGGACAGCGCGGGCGCGGACGAGTTCGGGAGGCTGAAAAGCGACGTCTTCTCCGTGGCGACGATCGGCGCGGGCTCGGCGACCTCGTGCTTGACGGGCGAATCCAGGTTGATCCCGTTGCTGTCAAATGAGAGCTGAGGCAGGAACGGTCCTGGTTCCGCAGGCGAGTGGCCGTTGGCCGATCCGTGAGACTTTGCGAGCCCGTCGATCTGGTCCGGGTCCGACCCCGGGAGATGCGAGGGGTGCGAGGCCTCGCCAGAAGGCTGGGCCGAGTCGTAAGAGTTGGCCCGCGCCCGGGTGAACGCCGGGTTGGGAGGGAGATACGTATCCTGAGTGTATTCTGAGCCGTCGACGGGCTCTGCGAGCGGCGGCGGATGAGAATAGCGCGCACAGGGGAGGTGGAACTGCACTCACTTTTCAGAATGCCCTTCGCAGGCTTGCGTGTCCGTTCGACACTCCTGCGCAGGTTGAGGGCCCAGGGCTCCATCTCCGGGTCGTCCTCTTCTAGGCTGGCGCCGTCCAGTGCTTGACGGATCGTCATATCCTCGTCATCGTGGCCCTCTCCCCATTCCTCATCGTCCTCCCATCCCTCGACGTGGCTGTAGTTATGCGCATGGTCTTGCTCGTCGCTACCACTGTCCGAGTCGTCGTGCTCGACAACGACCCGCATGCCGTCCTCGTTCACACGCGACGGCCCTCCGACCCGCCCCGGCAGATTGTCATTCTGCCTGTTAGTCGTGTTCTTCTCCCATGTGGTCGGCACCGGGCCGCCTGCCGCCTCCGCTGCTACCCGCTCCGCCTCAGCCTTCGCCTTCGCCGCGGCCTCCGCATTGGTCTTGAGGGTGTGCTGCCGCGCAAGACGCGCGGCCGGACTGAGGCCCACCATGTCCGGGCTGGCGGTCCAGTCGGAACGGTCGAGCTCGGCGGTAACGTGCGAGACGCTGGCCTCGGCGGCGGCGCCCTTCTCGCCCTTCTTCTTCTTGCTCTTCTTCCCAGAACCTTCCTCATCGCCGTCCTTATTCTTGTCCTTGAACAGGGACGTGATCCCAGCGAGCGAGTTCCGGCGCGCGAGCTTCCCGATGGATCCGAGCTTCCGAATGACCATGGAAGCGGACGACATCGTCGACGATAGGGAGATGTTGTCCGTCGAGCGGTTGAACTTGTTGTTGAAGAGCGAGCGGGACTTCTTTTTCTGCACCGTGGCAGTGGAGTCCCATCGTCCATCGGGAGCGTCGCGCCTGAACTGGTGCTCGGCCGCGGGCACCATGCCGCGACGTCGCGTTCTCCTCGTCCTCCTCGTGAAGGGTGTTGTTGGCGTTAAGCGAAAGCGCGCGGCGCAGGCGGCCCTTGAGGCCGCTGCGGGGTCCGACAGCAGTAGGCTCCATCATCGCAGCCAGATCACTGTCGTCTCGTGACATCCGTTTCTCGGCAGCGGTGAATGTACCCTGAGATAAGGGCGACGGTTTGCGCAGGTTGATTTGCGTCGGCGGTGGCGAGATAGTGGCGGCAGCAGCAGCGGGGGTTGTGAGCGAGCCGAGGAAGCGTTGGAGGAAGAAGAGCCGGTGCGCTGGTGGACGCGTTGGGACGAACCGTTAGACGAGGGCGGCGGCGCGGGATTGGACGTTGTTGATCTACTGCTGCTCTGCTTGGGATGAACATGGGCGGCGGGGGTGGGGGCGGGGCTGTTGTGACCTGATCCTTGATTGCTGTTCGCGCGTTGCCTGTGACTGCCCGAGTGGGAGGAACCAGAGTTGACGGAGGTGGAGGAGCCGGCGGCGTCGACCTGGGCGTACGGTGGCTTGAAGGAGCCGCTGGGCTGTGGTGGAGAGCGCCAGTCGGCGTCCTGGTTGGACGAGCCTTGCCTCTGAGGACGACGGTAGGGATGATAGCCGCCATGTTGCCCGTTCTGGTCAGGCTGGGGCTGATAACCCATGGGAGGTGAGACGGATGGGGCGGGGAGGGGTGCCGCTGGGAAACGGGCTGAAGTTGGCCATCTGGCCCTGGGCGAAGTAATCTGGGGAGCCGGTGGAGCCGCTGCGAGCGCGCTGGGCAGGCATGGGGGACATCTGGGACATTTGGTGGGCCTGCTGGAACATCATCTGCTGGTATGCCCACTGGGCGAGCTGGGCATTGGCAGGATCGTAGTACTGCATCTGGCCCTGCTGGGGATGAGCTTGGTGTGGGTGGATCGGGTAGGGCTGCTGATGGGGATTTTGATAGAACTGGGGGTAGAACTGGGGCTGGGAGGGCTGCCATGCAGGCTGCTGTTGCTGGACGGGGTAGGGGTATGGTTGTTGCTGGGCCATGGGGGGCGGAGACTGAGCGTGGTCGTTGGCGGGGGAGGAGCGCTGACGGGGAAGGGCAGCAGGGTTGATGGGGTTTGTCGAGGGCGCGTCCATGTTGTGTTCTCGAGGGGGCTGCCAGTCCTGAGGCGCGAGAACGGCCATGTGCTACGCACCGGGGGCTGTATGCACGCGCAGAGGTGCCAAAGGCAGCGGAGGGACGAAAGGGCGAGCAGAAGGTCAGATACGGTCAGGGTAGCATCAAGCCGACGCACAGCAGCTGGCCTGCGTTTTGGAAAGAAGAGAAAAGGCGGGCGAAAGGAGGATGAAAGGAGGGCGGTGGGTCGGGAGCGGGCTGAAAGCAGGTGTGCAACGGCGGCGACAAGGCCAACGAAGGCGACCGCGCTCGACAACGGCCAGCGCTGAGCCGCGCTGTGCCACCCGGCCAAACAGGGCCACACAGCGATCTATCCTGATCCCTGATTCATCCGCGCGGCGACTGCTCGCCCGCAGCGCTCAGCAGTGCACCACAATCAGATTGTTTGCAGCTGTCGCCCATCGGGCATGCTGAAGACCACGAGCGATGTGCGACGGCCAGTCTCCCTCTCATCGCGAGCCGTAGCTGGGCGGGGCCTGCCTCGCCTGCGCCGTCCCCATTGTCCAAGACGCGACTCCGGCCCGGCCTCCCGGGATCCAGATCTCGATGGCCTGTTTCCCCGGCCAGACGCCTGCCATGCTTCTCCACCCTCCCACCGCCTACGAGCAAGTGACAGACGCATCATGACAGAGCCGTCTGCAGCGGACTGGAAGGCCCTCTGCGCAACAAGGAAACGTCACCAGTCCGACGCAATCCCCCCCGCATGGAAGATACAGCCGCCCCCAGACGACCATCGCAACGTGCTCGATGTCCCCGTCGCCTCCGGCCTCCTTACCGCCCGCGAGCTCGAAATTACGGATACCATCGACCTCGAAATCATCCTCCGAAACCTCGCCGCTGCGAAGTGGTCCTCCGTCGAGGTCACCACTGCGTTCTACAAACGCGCCATCATCGCTCACCAGCTCGTCCGTTCGCCTCCGCATCCTTGGATTCCGCTCACCTTTATCTCATAGACCAACTGCCTAACCGAGATCTTTATTGATCGCGCCCTCGACCGCGCCCGCCAAGTCGATGAATATCTCCACCTGCACGGCAAGCCCATCGGCCCTCTCCATGGCCTCCCAATATCCCTCAAGGACCAGTTCTGTATCAAAGGACTAGAGACCATCATGGGTATTGTCTCCCAACGCTCCGTCTGTCCTCGCCTCCGGCATGACCAGGTCTCCTGCAGGCTATGCAGGATGGATCGGGCGTGTCGCCGAATCCGACAGCGTCCTCGTCCACGTCCTCTACCAGGCTGGCGCGGTCCCTTTTGTACGCACCAATGTGCCACAAACATTGCAGGCGCGTCACCGCCTCATTTTGCCCTCACTCCGACAACCAAAAGGCGTCTATGCCCACGTCCATCGACGTGCATACGCTCCTTACGGCGTTCGGGGTCTATTTCGAATTTGGCGTGGGCACGATCACCGAACGCGAGGCCGACCTTTGCTTGCCGCGACTTCTCTTCGGTCTTTCGATGCGTAATGCTGACCTCTTTGTGCCGTGCGTAGTGGGGCGAGACGTACAACCACGTTTTCGGACGAACTACGAACCCATACAATCGCTACATGACCTCTGGCGGCTCCTCTGGCGGAGAAGGCGCACTTGTCGCGCTCCGAGGCAGCCCCTTGGGCGTCGGCACCGACATCGGAGGGTGCGTCCCCGGTCCATTTCACTCCCCGCCTCGTGTCTCGGCCATTTCGAGGCACACGAACACATTCGTCCCTCATTCCCTTCACGCGTCACCGGCATCCCAGCTCCGTGCGGATCCCCAGCGCATTCTGCGGCCTGTACGGGCTTCGGCCCTCGTACGAACGCCTCCCGTACTGCAACGCGGTGAATTCCCAGGAAGGCCAGGAGAGCATTTCTTCCGTGCTCGGGCCGATGGCGAACACCCTCGGCGCCCTCCGCGTGTTCACCCAGGCTGTTCTCGCCGCCGAGCCCTGGCGGCACGACCCGCTGTGCGTCCGCAAGCCTTGGAGTGCCCGCGAATATGATCTCGCCGACCACGGCGGGCGTGGCGCGCGCCTCTGCTTTGCCCTCATGCCGGACAACGGCGTGGTGAAGCCGCACCCACCGCTCGCGCGCGCGCTCGCCACTGTCAAGGCCGCGCTCGAAGCCGCAGGGCACACAGGTGCGCAATACCATTTTGTATGTCCTGAGAAATCCTGCGCGGAAACTCATCCCAGCACTTCTCCCGGCCTCTCTGCAGTGATTGACTGGGAGAACCATAGGCACCTCGAGATCTACAAGAACGGCGTTCGTACCATCTCCGTTTTCTGCCTGTTACTTCATCCAACTCTCCTCTCTGTCCCGCGCTCCGCGCATAGGTCAGCATATTCAACGCGGACGATGGCGCCGACTATCGGACCGAGTGCGCGCGGTCGGGTGAGCCGCTCATTCAGACCATGTCGCCCTCGACGGACGCACACGAATACGCACTCGATGCGCCCATGGCGCGCTCGATCCTGGGGGAGAACATCCGCCACCTCTCCGCATACGAGGTGCGTCCACTCCCCGTACGTGAGACGCGCATCCTCTCTGACTCGACGGCCCACGCACAGCTCTGGCAGCTGCACAAGGAGAAGCGCGCCCTGCGCAAGTCCCACCTCGACCACTGGGAGGCCACCGCGTCGCGCACGAGCACCGGCCGCCCCGTCGACGCGATCATCTCCCCGGCCGCGCCCTATGCCGCGGTCCCGCACGGCTGCAACTCGTGAGCACCCCGCCGCGCCCGTTTCCTCGCGCGCTTCTGTCTCTGGAAGACAAACACACGCTGACCTCCGCCGGCGCGCGGCGCAGGGACGACTTCTACACCGCGCTCTGGAACTACCTGGACTGCACCGCCCTCGTCTTTCCCGTACCGTCGGTCGTGTGCGACCCTGTGCTGGACCCCCGCGCGCCGCCCCGCGAGTTCTGGAACGCAGAGGACGCGGCGGTGCACGCGCTGTACGACCCGGAGCTGTTCGCGGGGCTGCCGGTGGGGCTGCAGCTCGTCGGGCGCACGCTGGAGGAGGAGGGCGTGCTCGCTATGGCCGGGGTCGTCGTGGACGCGCTCGAGGCCAGACGCAATGCGCGGACGGAGGGAGCGTAGTTGCGGGTGGCAGCTACCACTGGCAGAACAAATGTCTTGTGTGTACACAGTTGGAGACGCTGCCATGTGCTTTGTATGAATAACGTGGCTCCCTGCTCTCGACGCCCTCTGTCCAACACTCTCATAATTCAGTCCAATTTCCTTTTCCTTTTCGATTTCCAGTTTCAGTGTCGATGTTACGATGCTTTACTATACTCACTATTCGCGCCCAGGCACCACCCATAGGCTCTCGAGCCCGCATAGGACTCCGGCTTTCGGATTCTTGGACTCCGGGCGGGGGACGTCTGCGCAGTCGATGTATACTTGAGTTAGACATGGCTGCCCAGGTTGCGCCTACCGCAGGACCACGCCCCCAAGGGCAATCAACGGGAATAAAAAAGTGCACACAGTGTCGCGACTTTCTGCAGACTTCGAAGTATTCGTGACGCTGTGCTGGGCCTAGCAGGGTTGCAGGGCCTGTTTCGTCAACCGACAGGGTCGTTGCGATCGTGGGTTAGCAACCTGACGTTTTCTGCCCGGACTTACGGCGCAGCACGGCTACGGCATCTTGTCCACGTCAGCCCCGGGTTGCTCGTTGACAGGAACGCGCGCGACAGGAATTTGTCCCGAGTGAGACCGGGGCTCGTTGCCAGTTGGTCTCGTGTGAGTGAGCAGCTTTGCCTTCGCGGCGGTTCGGTCTGGTCCAGCCTGGGCACCGGACGCGTCATGTCGCGTCGGACTCTGACGCGTGCACACGAGCGTGACCGCGACACTTCAAAGAACCAGGAACCCTCGTCACACTTGGCACATACTCAGCACACAGCTACGCGGCAGACATCCAAAGGCATACAAACATGAGTCTAGCATAAGTATCGAGCGTCGAGTCCATCCATAGCATAGCAGTACATAACATTACACCCCCAGGCCACCTCACGTGTCGGCGTACATAGAGCGAGCGACACACCAAGATCCAGCGAACCCCAGCCGGGCCTACAGGTCGATCAGTAGCGCCTCCTTGCGTTCCGGCTCTGCGTATGTAGGCACTTGCGGCGCCGTGTTCGGTACTTGGGGGAACGCGGGGAGGGGCACGGACATCTGCTGGAGGTGGGCCAGCTGTGCGGGAGCGTGCATCGAGTGCGGGGGCGGATGCGCGAACGAGGTCGAGCGCGAGAGGCCGTACTGCGGCTGGGCGTATCTAGGACCGACGGTGTTGGACCTGGAGAGTTGCTGCTGTTGCTGCTGTGGGGGAGCTGGGGGTGCGGCGACAGGCTGGAGCTGCTGTTGGAGCTGCTGCTGGGGTGGGGGCGGAGCTTGGTACACGTTGGTAGGCGGCGGTGGGGGGGCGAACTGGGGGATGCTGACGGGGGGAGGGGAGATCGCGGAGTACGGAACCTGCTGGTGAGGGCTCATCACAGGCGCAATGGGGGCCAGATACATCGACTGCTGGTCAGACGAGTAGGTGCCATTGACTTGGGGAGGTGCAGAAGGAGCGGGGGAGTAGTAGGATGGTTGTGCCTGCACGGGGGTCTGGGGGGGTTGCTGCCACTGGCCGTATGCGCCGCTCACCGGTTGCTGATACTGGGGTGAATAGGATGTACTAGGTTGCTCTTGTCGTGGGGTAGCGGACCGCCAGGAGGGGCGGGAGACTTGCTCGGTTAGTAACTTGTCATAGAGCTTGACGGCTTGCGATAGCTTGTCGTGCATCTCAACCAGCATCTCTGCAAGAGCGTCTGTCAGTCTCGCATAGTATGTTAGCCGAACAGGTACGCACGTTCTTTCCGGCTCGTATCGTTGAGGTTCATCGCGAGCTTTGGCCTCAATCCGTTCGCCTTATCGTAGAGCTCTGTCACGGCGGGGAACCGCGAGAGATCCCGACCTCCTTGCGCCTGTAGGTGATCCACCGTCTGGTTGAACGTGAGGATAGCATCGGCCTCAAGAACCTCGAGGTCGTAACTGGGTATGTGAGGCAACCTCGGTTTGGGGGTAGACCGTTCGCTAGAAGGAGGGTAGGACTGGGACTGAGTGTAGCCTGGGTAAGGTAGCGGGGCTCTGTCGGTGGAGTCGATGATGATCGGCGCGCTCGGTTTGGGAGCATTGGCCTCGCGTAGACTAGCCTCTATAGCAGCCTTGAGTTCTGGGTCGTCTTCCTCGTACGTGTTGCCTTTTGGACGCGTTGCACGTTCAACGAGGGGAGGCTCCGATGACTGCCATGGGGAAGGGGAGGGAACGTATCCTGGGCGATGTCCTCCCGCGGAGCCTGTTTCCTCCAAAGACAGTTGAATGGCCCGCTGCAACTCTGCGTCGTAGAAGTCGCGTGCCGCCCGATGCCTTGACGAGGACACACTCTGGGATCCTCTGTGCGTCCTGGAAACCAGTATATCAGTGGCCGGGGCTCATGTCTCCATTGGGAAGACGTACTTGTGGGCCTTCTTATTGAGCTTCGTGTAACAGCTGTCACAAACGCGTACTTCTTGGGTGATACCGAAGTGTGGTAGTGGCATCGACTTGGAAGAACACTGCTGATCGAAAACTTGGCCGCAGTTGCGGCAGTGGTGTTTCCGGTTGGTGAATGAAAACGGGGTTCGGCACCGGAGACACACGTCCGAGTCAATCCATTCCGGCGCAGTCTGGGTGTCCACCATTGCTGACGCGGTCACAGCAGGATCGCGAGGGGGAAAGTTAAAGCCTGAACACCGCGATGTCACGGTAAAAGGGGGCACCTAAGGAACAATAGGGACGCACCTTCACGCTGTAATGTCCTGTATACCTCACCAACGTAGCTCAAGCTCGGCTTCCCCTCAAATGTAGTGGCCCAGTCCTGTACGTATCGAAGGATTTTGTTCTTGACGTCATGGTTGAGGACTGGCAACTTCAGGATGGAAACAAGATTGTCCATGAATTCACGAGAGGCGACCTCGACCAAGAATCCATCGCCGCCGTTCTTGATGCAGACATCGGTCAACTAAATAAGGATTATGTGAGTACACGCCTGTGCTGCTGCGGGATGAGGACGCACGCCAAGAGCGAGAAGCTGAACATTAGGGTTCTTGTGGCCGACTCTCCTCTTGAGGGCCCGCATGGCATCCTTGGGAGGTACAGATTTGGAACGAATTTGGTCGCAAATCTCAAGGTTGAGCGCGATGTCCTCCGAGCCGCTTGGCAGGAGCTCGGAGGTCGCCTTGTCTGGAGGGGAGGTGAGCCAGTGGACAGACCGAGGGCAACAGACGCACGCACCGACAGCATCGTCGAGCTGGGAGGTGCCCCAGAGGAGCGAAGAGAGATAGGATGTCATGAGGGGAGGTCGTAGTCGGGTGCAAGGCCGCCTCAGCCGCGGACGCTGCGCGGGTCATCGTCACTGCGATGTGACCGCAGGTGTGACCGTCCTCGGTGACACGCTTTGTCACCCACGCACGGAACCGGGCACCAGTCACAGCGGTGAGTCTGCCACTCCTTGCCCTCGACCACGTCGACGACGTCGGTCATCCCCCACTTCCCGCCCCTCTGCCCTTCTTTCGCGCTGCTATCGACACCTGGGGACTCTATCTGCTTGCTTAGCGGACTTATTCGCTCGATACCTCGGCTTTCCCCCTCTCCTGTCGCGCACCATGCTCGGCCACCAGTTCGCGTACTCTGCGGCCCCCGTCCGCAAAGTGCGGGAGGTCCAGTTTGGTATCCTCTCCCCCGAGGAGATAGTACGTGTTCTTTGCTTTCTTTCGTCTCATTGAACGCGTTTTTGACCGACAACGGCCCTCCACGACAGAAAGCGTATTCTGTTGCCAAAATTGAACACCCAGAGGTCATGGACGAAACCACTCACAAGCCTAAGCTGGGAGGTCTCATGGACCCTCATATGGGTACTATCGACCGCAATTTCAAGTGCCAGACGTGTGGAGAGGGGATGTCGGAGTGTCCGGGGCATTTTGGGCATATCGAGCTCGCGAGGCCTGTTTTTCATCCAGGTGAGTGGCAAGCTTCTCCTGCTCGTAACTCCCGCCAACAACATGCGCCAGGCTTCATTGTGAAAGTGAAGAAGATTCTGGAGTGCATTTGCGTAAACTGTGGACGGTTGAAGGTCGACAGTGTGAGTGATCTCGTTTCCTCCTCTCGTTTCGCACCCCACCACCCAATTTTCTGGGGGCTCTCTCCGATCCCATGGAGAACCCCAAACCCGCACCGCGTCTGTGTTCGACAATCGAACCGTTCTTCCACCCGTGACGGGGTTCTCGCGCGTTTTCGGTCGCTTGATCGCCGCGAGGACCGCTGCATACGTCCGGTCATGGTTGGACACGTGGTTGTGTGGTGAAATGGGGGGCTGAGCGAGGAGTGCGGAAAAAAAGAGACTCGTAGCCTCTCATCCAGAGCTACTTGGATGGATGGTCGACTGTCTCGCTGTGACGCAGTCGGAGTGACATGTCTTGGGCCCTGCACTGTTACTCGGTCGAAGTAGCCCCCTGTTGTATTGCCTTTCCCGTTCTGTCGGGACTTCTGAGCACAACTGCTGTACCGTTTTCCACTGGTGAGCTTTATGCTGACATTCTGATCTTCATGTCTTCTCGCAATTGCGCCTTGGCTTTTTGCATCGTAAGTCCGACCCGACTTTCAAAGACCGTATCAGCCACATCCGCGACCCCAAAGCCCGCATGCAAGCGGTGGGGTATCTGCAAGAGCAAGATGTCGTGCGACCCTGATGAGCCAAGGACGAGAATGAGGGTGAACAGGAGGAGCCTAAGAAGGGCCATGGGGGTTGTGGAGCCAACCAGCCAGTGATTCGCAAGGAGGGTCTCAGCTCTTCGTGCAGTACAAACGCGGGAAGGATGAAGACGAGGTTAGTGTCCGCGCTGCCCCATCGTCCGCCTTACTCATCCCAAGTAGGACATGAAGTCGCTTCAGCCTGACAAGCGGCTGTTCCTCCGCACGAGGTCTACACCGCATTGAAGAAGATCACAGACTCGGATCTCAAGTTCCTCGGTCTTTCAGTCGAGTACGCCCGACCGGAATGGATGATACTCACCGTCTTGCCTGTCCCACCACCTCCCGTCCGTCCAGTATCGCTGTCGATGGCGGTACTATGCGCAGTGAGGACGATCTGACGTACAAGCTCGGCGACATCATCAAGGCTTCTGCGAACGTCCTTCGCTGTCAACAAGAAGGCGCCCCCGCGCACGTTATTAACGAGTTCGACCAGCTTCTTCAGGTGAATACAATGTTCCGTTGAACTTCTGCATATTTATCTAACACGAACTAGTTCCATGTCGCGACGTACATGGACAACGACATCGCTGGCATCCCGCAAGCTACCAGAAGTCCGGTCGTGCAGTCAAGGCGATCCGTGCTCGTCTCAAGGGCAAAGACGGTCGTCTCCGTGGCAACCTCATGGGCAAGCGAGTTGATTTCTCAGCTCGTACTGTTATCACGGGCGATCCCAATCTGGAGCTGGATGAAGTCGGCGTCCCGCGCACGATCGCTATGAATCTGACCTTCCCTGAGCGAGGTGAGTCGTCCGCTGCAACCGCGGAGAGCTGCGTTTTGACCTGTAACGTTGTAGTCACGCCTTACAACATCGCATATCTTCAAGAGCTTGTGCGGAATGGTCCAACAGTGTACCCTGGTGCAAGATATGTGGTTCGGGATACCGGTGAGCGTATCGATCTGCGGTACAACAAGCGGGCGGATGCGTTCCTTCAATACGGGTGGATCGTTGAGCGGCACCTGAAGGATGGCGAGTGCGTATAGTTACGTCGCTACTTTTGGTGGGTGCTGACTCCACTATTAGTTTCGTTCTCTTCAACCGTCAGCCTAGTCTGCACAAGATGAGTATGATGAGCCATCGAGTTCGCTTGATGCCATATTCCAGTACGGGGTTTCGTCGATATTAACGTGGATATGATACTGATGACGCTGCGCAGCTTTCCGTCTCAACCTTTCTGTTACTCCGCCGTACAACGCCGATTTCGATGGTGATGAAATGAACATGCAGTAAGTTCACTGCGTCTTCTTTTTGTCCTTGTATTAATGGCATGCGTTAGCGTACCACAGAGTGAAGAGACCCGTGCAGAGCTCTCGCAGATTGCATGGGTTCCCCGTCAGGTAAGTTCTTCAACGTGGCGTATGCGAAACTTTCGCTCATGTTGCTATAGATCATCTCGCCGCAGGCTAATAAACCGGTTATGGGCATCGTGCAAGACACTCTGTGTGGAATCCGCAAGTTCACTTTGCGCGACTGCTTCTTGGAATGGAACCTGGTTCAAAACATCCT
>NW_025954644.1:0-18174 GCF_022376455.1 Epithele typhae
GGGCTGACCGGACCCCTTTCTTGCCCTTCCCTGTCGTCCGTCCTTCCGCTCCGCAAACTCGCTTGATCGAAACGAAATAATACAAAAACCTGCGATCTACTCAATCTTTGCGCGGCGGCCGCGGGGACTGGCCCGGGGTGCACACACGCAGGTCTCGAAGCTTTTCGCGGACGCGTGCTGCATCGCCCTCACCGCGTTCATCTCGCCATTCCGCGCGGACCGCGCGGTCGCGCGCGAGCTCCACGAGAAGGCGGGCCTCGCGTTCGTCGAGGTCTACATCGACGCGCCCCTCGCCGTCGTCGAGGCGCGCGACCCCAAGGGCCTCTACAAGAAGGCCGCTCGGGCGAGATCAAGGGTGCGTCTCTGTCCTCCGGTCCTCTGTGCGTCGCGAAACGGCCGCGCTGACGCGAGGGCGCTCCCGCAGACTTCACCGGCATCTCGTCCCGTACGAGGCGCCTGAGAGCCCCGAGATCCACATCAAGACGGACGAGTGCGACGTCGCCGAGGCGGTGAAGCGCATCACAGAGTACCTCACGGAGAAGAAGTTCATCTAAATTATTCCATTATCGCTTTTGGTTATACCGTGGCTGTGTGTACGCTTAGAAGAGTTATAGATGCTCTTGTACCAAACCGCCGTCCGAGCGTGTGTGGTCTGCGTCGTCGCTGATTTATGATATCGTGCGGCGGGGCGCCTTCATGGCGGTGCAAGCACTCTCACTGTTCAGAAACTTCATGTTCTGGCAAAGCGGACTCGCCTCGCCAGTGGTACTTACTTCGGAGGCACGCCGATGCCAAAACTGGTGTTGCATTATCCGCAATATCAATATCTCACGCAAAGTCCAGCTGCATCGCCCACGCGCTGTGGACATGCTTGTTGCGATCGCGGAGGTGGGGACTCGAAGGAGCATGCGATGGAGAGGGGAGATCCGCGGTGAGTCGATCGTGACGCTTGGGGCAGGGAACGTTGATGTGTTGACAGTGACTGACCACGGAGACCTGTAGATTTCGTCGGGTTCGCCGTTCGAGCAGCCCGTGATGCCGGACGTGCACATCAAGAACGATGGATGCGAAGTTGAAGATGCGGTGGATACGATTATCAACTACGTGAGGAGTCGTGGGTAGCTATGAGTGTCAAGCATGCCAGTCGAGGTCTGAGAAAGACGGGGAGATGACAAAAGAGAATAGGGTATGATAGTCGTACAGGATAACAGATGGACAGGGCGATGATGTACAATACATGTAATGAAGTCTCTATGGCTCAGCCAGTGCGAAAGCAAAGTGAATGTGCTGCGTGTCGGGGCGGGGGCGGGGATGACCAGGAACTACTGACATACGTGCAAAGCGGGATGCGAGCCGAACACGATCGATAACAACAGAGAGTGCATGGTAGACAGAGTCAGCGGCGACAATGCAAACACGAGACACCATGACCATGGGCTAGTCGAAGGAGAGCGGCATCGAAAACATGCTGGTAGTGGTGGTTGTTCCCTCGTCGGTGAAGGACAACGAGTCGTCGCGGAGATGACGGTCGTAGACAACTACGTCCTCAGTTTCCTCCTCGATGATATCCTGCGATGTTCGATCGAGCATGTGTGTGAGTCCTGCCTCCACGACAGACATCCATTGCTGGAGCTCATCCACTGTCCTTGTCAGCTCAGCATGTGTTGCCTCGTGCGAATGCATGAGAGGACCAAGGTCGAGGGGACGGATCGCCGGACCCACAAGGGCATCGAACGGAGGTAGTGTACCTCCGAAGGAAAGGGAATGAGCGTGAGAGGTGAAGGACGTGTCGGAGAAGAGACGGAGGTCGGTGGAAGAGAGGTTAGGGTGGGAGGACAATGAGTTTAGTGAAGTCGTAGACGACGAAGCCTGCGAGTTTGGCTGGGGCAGGCCATAGGGAGATTTCGTGGATCGAGGAGGGATGGCGATGGGTGCGGGTGAAGGTGGAAGGAGGTCGGACATGCCAAGCTTGTGTTCGGAGCTGAGTGTAGGTATCTATATATCACCCACTGAATCAGCTGGTGACACTTCATGATACTTGGAGAAATATACTATACCTTGAGAACATCTCGCAGACCGGGCAACGGGATACCGGAAGATGTGCCGAACGAGGACTCGGCAGGACTATTACTTCGTTCTCCCTTCGCAAACGGCCTGACGGGCATTTCAAACGGGGGCGCCGAGACTAAACGCTGGAGGCTTGGACGCCGTTGCGGAGTTCGGATATTCATTAAGGAAGCCTGTGCATTGCTCAGTGGGTTATGCTCAGTCGTTGCAGTGGCAGACCGCGTTCGTAGCACAGGTGGAGGAGTTGCCAGTGAACCCCCAGGTGACGCCAGGCGTTTAGGAATAATAGAGGCGTCTAATGACTGCGATGTCTGATGAATGCTCCCAGAACTCGAGGAGACTGTCGAAATTGTGGACACGCTTGAATGTGTCGGAGATATTCGATCGTGACCATGAGGCGTTCGGATGGTAGGAAGAGGGCCAGATCCCCCAGGTCGCTCTTGGTACCGCCGCCCAGAGGGCTCGGAGGGAAACGGAAATCAGGTGTGGCAAGACCATTGGCGCGGCGCGAAGTGAAAGTTGACGGGGAAGATGCTGAAGAAGGTGACGATAGGCCTGGTGCGCTACTTTGGGAGCGCTTTCGGGACACCACAGGCTTATTAGGGGTGCTTGTACGTTCCGGTGATGAAGCGGAGAGGATAATGGGAGGAGGAGGGCTGTCTGTGGATGTTGAAAGAGGCGAATGTAAAGGAATTTCGATGTCTGGTACTCCACGACTGGACCTCACGTCTCGGTATGTTGATGCGGACCGGCCGCGAGAAGGACCGGACTTGAGCTCCGGGTCCAAGGAAGATGGTGTAGGGGTCAACACTCGAGGTATACCCGGACCCAAAGGAGGTAGCCGTTCACGCTTGCGTTCAGTTGGTGATGAGAGAGGCTCGTTGTCGTCGAGCGTAATTGCAGGCTTTGAACGTGGCGTGGAAGAGGGCGGAGGGAACGCAAAGCTTGACTGCTTGGCCGTGTGTGGGTCTTCGAGAGTAGGCTCCGGGGTAACCAACCCTCTACTGGGGCTGCGGCCTCGCAAGGGAGTGTTGAGGGACGGGTTGCCCAGAAGTTCCTCAGGCATCTCGATGGCTGGCAGGCGGAATGGCTCAGGAGCAGGAAGGTCGCCGTAATCGAAGAGACTTCGCAGAGTTGGCGGGACGTTCGAGATGGGAGGAGGTCTAACAGTAGACTGCTCGCCGGCGGCTTGCTCCTCCAGTAGAGCCAGGAGTGGGTTTTCGGGTTCGAGATTGTCCCGATTGCTCCTCGACGCCCTTCTGAAGGTGTCAAACTCCCAAGGGTTATCATCGGTCATGAAATCAGAACTGTCGCTGGAGAGAGTCGACATATAAGGTTTGTGCTAGAAAAGAAAGGAAGGTATGCGCACTCTCTATCCTGTTCTTCTTGTTCTTCCCAAGGTAGAGGCCCGGCCATACTTTGGCGTGTCCCACCGCCCTTGACCCATGCGTCGTAGCGAAGGATGAGGTCTTTCAAAGTTGCCACAGAGACTTTACGGACGTTGAGAATCCACTTGGTCTTCAGGAGCTCGTCCGCGCTGAGACGCTGAGCAGGGACCGATTAATTAGCATCCAAAGGTGAGTAGGTGGCTGACATACTTCGCTGGGTGACAAGATGAGACAAGCAGCGACAAAGTCCCTGAGTTCCTTAGTACCTTCGCCTTCGTTAAGCCGCGGAGGCTTCATGCGAGGAATCAGTTGGATGAGTTTCGCCTGGTCTACGATATGCGAGTTCGGCGCGGTGCCTTTGATCATTTCGTAGATCATGATCCCCATACTCCAAATGTCGGCCTTGGTGTCGTATGACGATGCGTGTGCGACCTCGGGAGCCATCCAGTGGGGCGTTCCGACGAGGGTGTTTCGTTTGCTTGAAGCGGTGACCAACAGGGCAGAGACACCAAAGTCGCATATCATGACCTTGCCAGCAGAGGTAATGAGAACATTCGCTGCCTTGAGGTCGCGGTGGATGATGGCGGATTTGTGCAGGTAGCTGAGGCCGTTCAAGACCTCGCGCGTGATGACGGACACGTACTTTTCCTCCACCACGCCGTCCTTGCAGGCCTTCATGAGAGTGCGCACACTCCCGCCTTGCGCCAGCTCCATGACGATCCAGACGCGTGGGCCATCCATGTGGCATCCAAAGTACTTGGTGACATTGGGGGCGTCCCGAAGCTGGGCGAGGAGCGCGACTTCGCGCTGGATGTCGCCTACATCGTCGTCTTCTGTGTCGAGGTCGATAATCTTGAGTGCGACGACTTCGCCGGTGCGCAGGTCCCGCCCTTTGTGCACCGAGCCATATGCGCCCTTTCCAATGGTCTCAAGACGCTGGTAGAGCTGGTGCACGGAGACCTGCAGCGGCATGGCGTGCGAGGTTCGGAGCCGAGGCCAAAATGCAGGACAGGTAGAGGTGTAGAGAGCACAAGGGTATGGATGGCAGCGAGAGGTCAGTCGGCAGGTGGGGAAGCCGCATGGGGTCGGACGAGCGCAGGAGCGGCGTCGAGGGGGCAATTACAGACAGCGAGCGGCAGAGTGAAACATGGAGGAGCTCAACGTGAACGGCGACGAGCAGACGGCGGCGACGGGCTCGAACGCCCGATCCCGACGCGCCTCCCAGGCGCGGCCGGGCCGTCGATCAGAACCTGCTTGCCGAACTGCCCCTGGTCTCCCCGCCCGTACCGCCCGCTCGCCGAGACCGCGATGGACATATGAGGTCTAGTCGACTCCCGATGGTTACACCGCCAGTCAGCCGTGGGGGCAGCCGGGAGCCGCCAGAGCGTGCATCTGCTATGTACAAATACAGCATCTAAGTAGTATCCGAGGCATGGATGGGACAGCGTCCATGCCGTCAAGTCCTTGGTATGTGTCCGTACTAGTACTACGTGTACAATGGGGATAGACAATTGCAGAGGTCTGATATGTTATGTAAGAAGCGATAAAAGAGACACCGACAGAGAGGATGTAGACGATGACTAAATAGACTGTATGTACGAGAATTCGGTGTACTAGGGTTCCGCAGCGGGGTGGGTACATTCCGCGTCACTTGTGCCGCGGGCCGGAAGGCAACCCGCCATCGCTTCTGGTCCTAGGTGGTAAATGGGGGTGACCTGGGTAGTATGGGGCGAGGCGCGTATCAGGACGCTTCCAGAGTGGGACCAGACTGAGAGGCGACCTCCCGCGGTGGCGGAGACCGCTCGCTCTGTGCGCCAGTGAGGCTCAACGGGCGAGGAGCCGAGGGATATCCTGCCTGAGGCACTGAAATTTTCTTCTTGAATCAAAATTGTGGTGACTGCCGGTGGTGTCCACTCGAGAACCGCTTGTCTTGCTCTGTTCGGGCTTCGAGGCAGAGTTCCGTCCCGGCACAGCCTCAGGACAAGCGGTTGTTTCTTGACACCTATCGAGGAGGAAAGGGGGCCGAAGGCTCGGTTGGAGGACACGGAGGTGACCGTGGAGGGTCGTAAATCTCGGCGTTGTACTCGAGCTCCAGGAGCCGCGTGTTCAAGGAGGAGGACGGCCGCGCGCGAGTGAGGATACCCCCGTCGATGGCAACCGTGAGGTTCGGAATGTGGGGGAGTGAGATGCGCGCATACTGGACGGGACTCCAGGTAAGCGTGTTGCGTATCGTCAAAGTGAGAGCATGGTCCGTGGCTTCGTGAACGTTGATGACTGGGCCATGAATGTGGACGTCGTAAGTATCGTAGGCATTGCCGGACGCGGTAGAGAAAAATGGTGGCCGATAGACTGCGTTGGAGAGGAGGAGGAGTTTGACGAATGAGCCGATTCGGAGAGGCTCGGCGGGGCATATGGGGACATCATAGTGGTAGATGAGTGGGGGCTGGCCCGCATCCTGAACGAGCATGGGCATGAGGCTTTGATGGGTCCATTTGACATAGACCGTGATTGGGGCTGGAGAGGACATGGACGGAGAAGCCATGAAGCCCGCAGCGCTACACACGCCGCATGGTAAGAGGTAAAGAGGACTCGCTCTTGTCTGGAGCTTACGTGGCTGAACAAATAAAGCCCCTGCGGCCGAGCCGAGGGCCGCTTTACGTTATGGCTATAAGGGCTGCATTGCATATGTCAAGCACCCTGTCGCCGAGCGTGACAGATGCACCGTTCTCGGGGCGCAGACTGTCCTCTGCGTCGGGCTGGAGGGACTGGCGGGGGCTGGCGGGGGCGGGCTCGAAAGAAGAATGTTTGTCGGAAGAAACAAGGCGGAAGTCGGGTAGCGAGATCGCAGATCGAGCCGTAGATGGGCGTCTCCACCTTCTAAGCGGCGGACCAAACCCTAGATCGTGGTTTACAACTTTGCCATGGACTTCGACGAGTCATCCTCCTCCAGCCTCACCCGCGAGTTCATCGCTGTTGTCCTCGCAGGCTTCGGCCATGAGTGAGTCGTGTATAATACTCAACGTAATGCGCTAATACACAGATTTCAGGTTGTCGCCGCTGACCAGCGATCAGGGAGAAGAGCCTTCTCCGAAGGCCCTACTTCCCATCGCAAATAAGCCTATGCTTGAGTACCCTCTCAGCTGGCTGGAAAAATCAGGGGTATCAGGTATGAGATTTTGAGCTTTTGATATCTTTTAACTCATTATTATGTCATGTAGATGTTCTTCTCATATGCCCGACCTCGCACCGCTCCGCGATGTCCAACTACATCCAGTCGGACGTCTCCTCCGTCTTTCCAACATTGCGCATCGACCTCCAGCCGTACGAAGAGTCACGAGACATGGCTGATGGGACGTGCACGCTGCTCCGACACTTTTCTTCCCGCATACAATCCGACTTCATCCTCCTTCCCTGCGACTTCGTCCCGCCACCTTCTCTGTCCTTGGCTCACCTTCTCAACAAATTTAGAACGGAGACCACACACGATGGTTCCATTACGACAGCGTGCTTTTACGAAGCACACAAACCAGACAAGGGTGTTACCATGGAAGAATGGGGCATTCAGCCTACCAACCCGCCAATAGTGTTCGAAGAGAAAAAGGGCACGCTATTGTACGTCGATACCGTTGACGACGCGGATAAGAACGGGGAAGATTTTGAGCTACGCATGAGCCTACTCACGCAGTGGGTATTGCTCTGTTCTCAAACCTTACGACACTCACTAAAAAGACTAGGCACCCAAGAACGAGGCTATCTTCGAACTTCCGTGACTCCCACGTTTATGTTTGCAAGCGGACTGTCCTGGACGCTCTTTCCCAGAAGGAACATCTAGACTCTTTCCGGGAAGAGTTCATCCCATGGCTTTGCAAGCCCCAGTACCAACGCACGCGTCGCGAGAAATACAGTAGCGGTTCGTGTCGAATGACCTTGCGCTGTACAAATGAACTAATTCATTCGTCAAATCAGTCCTTAGCCCAGTGACCAACAACATCTCTTTGGGTCAAGCACTCAAGCACTCCACTCTGCACGCCCCGTCACACACCGATCGTCTCAGGCACTTCACCGAGGGCACTGAGACGGACGACGAGCACCTCCGCTCCGTGGTGCCGTCCCCCGTCGAGCAAGACGACGAAGACGCAGTACCCCCAAGCCTCCGCGTCGGCCTCGTCGCCCACCGCGCCTCTGCCGGCTTCGCCTCCCGCGCGAACAACCTCCACGCCTACCTCGAGCTCAACCGCTTCGTGAGTCGCGCCGCCCCCCTGGACGCCCTCTTCATAGCTGATCGCGTCTCCGAACCTCCTTCGGACAGTTCCTCGGCCAGACGCCCTACAGCCTTCCGTCCGACCCCGAGAACCGGTCGCTCATTGACCAAAAGGCGCAGATTTCCGCCGACTCGATGATCGGCCGCTCCACGCGCGTCGAGGAGCGGGCGAGCATCAAGCGCTCCGTCATCGGCAAGCACTGTGTTATCGGCAAGATGACCAAGATCGTGGGTTGCGTGCTCCTCGACCATTGCGTGATCGCCGACGGGTGAGGCCCTTTTGTCGCCGTCGTCGTGCACCCAGATTTTGACGTGCAAACGACAGTGCGAAGCTGGATGGGTGCATCTTAGGGGCTGGAACCAAAGTTGGGACGAAGGCGGACCTATCTCGTTGCGTCACCCAGCCGGGGTACGATGTCCCCGCAGGTGGTGAGTGAATCCTGATCCAAGAATCTGCGTCTCTTCAATATAAATTTTCAGAGAGCCTCAAACACGAGAAGCTCGAAGTCTCTGATTGGACCGCACACGAAACGTCCGCGTCGGAAGACCAAGATTCCGACGACGACGAAGACGACGAGTTGACCGAGGAGGAGAGCGACTGAGAACTTCGAGCAGTGTCAAGCAGAATAAGAGAGATGTATCATTCACATACGAGGACTGTACGATGCTAGAGATACAACAGTACAGTACAGTACAATGGTACGACATACGAGAGCGCATAGCAGAAGCGATATACATAGACATGTATCCATAGAGAACGACTACGACTACCGACACAGGCCGTCTGCGTTCACCGGTTTCTTTGCGTGTTGCCAGCCATTTGTGACCCAAGACCCTGTGCGAACCGCGCACCTCGTCCCCTCGCACCACCTGGTTAAAAGCAAAGGAGGAATCAGCAACCATATCCGGCGTTAAAACACGAGAGTTCATGACTTACCACGAGCCGAGCCCCGCGCCCTGTCCCCACGGCGATTGCGCTCCTGCGTCTGCTCGCCGCGCTTGTCGCCCTTGCCGCCGTCCGCGCGGTCGTTCCACGTCGAGCTCACGCCGAGCTTCTGGTCGAGCGCTTTCTCGTTCTGCTCCACGAGCGCGTTCACCTTGTCCGCGAGCGTCTGCGCGAGCTGCTGCGTGCGCGTGAGGTCCATGCGGTTGAAGACGACGACGCCGGCCTGCTGGTCGAGCGCGGCCGCGAGCTCCTCGTTCCAGATCATCTTCGACACCAGGCTCGTCACAGTCCGGAGTGGTAGCGAGAACGTGCGGGCGAGGAGGGAGAGCGAGAGGGTGCGGTAGTGCGGCGCGTAGGTGAAGAGATAGGTGCGTAGGCCCTCCTCCTGGATCCGCTTCGCGAGCATGTCCTTCACCGACGCGCACTCGGGCATCAGGCTCCAGATCTTGATGCTCTGGATCAGGTCCCGGCACTTCTCCCACTCGCCGTTTTGGAGCGCCTTGCTAGCCTGCATGATGTGGTCGCGCGTGCTTTCCGGCGGGCCTGTGAACACTTGGCGGTCGGCGAAGTCGAGGAGGCGGCGGAAGGGCTTCGAGATCGCCTTGCGCTTCTGCTCCTCCGAATCGATGCTGGCGAGGAGGGGGATCTCGACGAGCATGCTGGAAACGAGGAATGCTGCCTCGAGCAGCTCAGTGTTGATGTGCATGTGGAAGGGGAACTGGCGTTGACGCTCGGCTTTCTCCTGTTCTGCGTTGAGGGTCTGGTAGCGCTGCTGGTGGACACCCTGCGCAAGGAGCTCCTTGACGCGCTGAGTAGCGAAGATGTCTTGGAGAGTGGCCTGCGACTCCTTGATGAGACCGCAACGGAATGCGCTCAAGCCAAGCTGGACAACCGTCCGGTTGTAGAGGATTTGCGTTGCGACGTCGGCGTTGTGAATGGACTCTTGCAAGTGTGACATGAGCAGCATGTCGCGGGCAGTGTGGAAGTCGTTGTGGAGGGCGAAGTGGTAGATGTGGCAGAGCATTGCACGTGTACGGAGGAGGGAGTTGCCAGACTTGTAAAGATGGACGCAGAGGGAGTGGATGAGGAGGGACGTTTGACTGTCGGAGGATAGGATCGTAGAAGGCTTGATGTCTGATATGGTGACAGCGGCCTCGAGCGCAAGGACGACCGGGTCTGGCTTCGAGTAGATGTGCTCCAAACGCCTCATGATGACTCGGCCAAGAGGGTCATCCTGTTTCACCTTTTCGTAGAGTGCTTGAGCGCGGCAGATCGTGCAGTAGAGACCCTTCTCGTCCTTTAACCTATCAACGTACTCGGTGCCGTGAGGGTCGATGTTCTGAAGAGACTTCGTGAATTCGTCGTCCAGTCGATCAACAAAACTGATGACGCTGCCGCGGATTCGAACGACGCCGTCCTTCTCCGTCTGTGGTGACCGCTCCGTGAGCTCGTCATAGTCCTCCGTGATCTCCTGGATGGAGTACTCGGGCTCGTTCGCGACGATGGCGATCAGCTTGTCCACCTCTTGCTGAGCGGAGAGCCATAGGTCAGAAGGCATGTGGGTCGCCACAGAAGAGTTGTAGTCGAAACGAGAAGCGATGAGGGCCAACAGAATGCGTATCCGCTGGTAGGAGGTCACAGAAACCTCGAGAAGTTTTTCCAAAATGCGGATTTGCTCCGTACGATCCGTGTTCTGGATAGAAGGTGAGGCACTGCACGCGGAATCAGAGTGGAAAACCATACCTTTTTACCGCGAGCCTCCTGGATCGCTTGCAGGTTCTTGAAGATACTTTCCGGGGTGAACTGCATAGATTTGCCACCTTTGCCAACAGTCGTGAAATCGTCATCCTCCTCCTCATCGTCGGAAGTCTTCTTGACCTTCTTGACCTTTGGAACTGGCTTCGGGGCGGCATCAGGAAGCACAAGTGCGTTGTAATCCCTCTCGAATCCTTCCCGATCCTGACAATAGCCTGAGAAAAGCCACGAGCGATCGAGTGAGCAGATCATACCTCCTGGAAACGCTTCAACTCAGCCTCGAACTCCTTCGACAGCTTTTTCGCCTTCTGCTTGACAGCAGTGAGCGCACGGGCGTTACTGGCGTTCATCTTTTTCTTCGACTCCTTGTCCTTCGCCACAGCCGCATTGAGTGAGCCCTCGAGATCGACGAGCGTTTGAAGGACGAAGGGGTGGACGGGTTCACCAAGGTTCTGGGACCTTTGAACCATCCGTACAAGCTTGTCGAACTCTGCGTGCGCATCGTAAGACAAATAAACTCCGGGATGGCAACGAGGAGACGCAGAGATCTCACCGTTAGAGATCGCGACCCAGTCGTTGATCTTCAGGCATTGTCCATCTGCTTCCCCGTCGACTCCAGCTCATCTAGCCGCTTGTCCTTCGCGCTTTTAACCACCCGCTTCACGTCGTCGTCCGAACCGTCGTCCGAATCGGAATCCGCACCCGGCTTCTTGAGGAACTTGCTGACCTTTTTCTTCTCCCCCTCATCTTCATCGCTGCTCATCTCCTCCTCGTCATCGGACGAGCTGTCGGAATCGTCTGAGTCCGCGGTACTCTTCAAAAACCGTGACATGGCGGGCTTCGCTGGGGCGGTGGATTTCTGTCCCTCCTCTTCGCTGGACATGAGCTCCTCCTCCTCAGAGGAAGAGCTGTCGGAATCGGAGTCGCCTGCGGCGCGAAAGAATCGAGACATTGTGGGAGGCGACACTGGTAGGAAGGGTGCGATGGGGAGGGCCGTTAAGTCGTATATCGAGACAGGGAAGAGCTTGACTCCTCCGTGCTAGTAGTACAAAAAATTAGGGTTCCGCATGTGGCGATTTCGATTAGATAAGCGAGCCCAGTCGCAGAGCAGACGCTCAATCCCTCCGTTTACCGGCCATCTCCCATCGCCTGAGGCGTTAATTCGGATGCATTCGCAGATGATTCCAGGCAACAGTTAACAACTATGTATGATACAGCAGTAACCTGTGTAATGTGTCCAGTTCTCCTTCCTTAGACCTTAGCCCTTAGCACTGAGCAGCCTTGGCCAACTTTGGATTCTTGGCACCATGTCTCAGTACTCAGTGGTGGTGAGTAGACCGATACCGCTCCACAATGTACCTGTATGTGACTCAGTACGCCGATCTCGTGCGGGCAGATTTCACCAACCCTTCGCCAGTCCAGAGGGCCAACAGTCCAACAGTCACAGACGACACAATGCGTCTATCCCATGAGGGCTTGTCCCAGTTCAAGTAGGAGAAGTACCCAACAGTGCCAATGATTCCCGCATTCACTATGACTGATGTCAATATTCCGGTCGGATCCTCGAAGTCGCGTTACTCACAGACTCCGACAAGACCACCAAGTACACCTGGCCTAAAAAGCTGCTCGTACGCTTGGCGGTAAAGAACGGCACCCTCCTGTTTCGCCCGCTGAGCTTCACGTTGACCTTGAGGGGTCTCATAGTACTGCTCAGCGGCGTAGCTCTCAGCAGCTAGGAGACCCAAAGCACCGGCCACCGTGGTGAAAATGACACGGGTGTCACGTTGAAGGTGCGGTTTCGTGTAGAAGGAGTAAGCAGCAGTGGACACTAGGCCGATGTTTACTGGCAGTGAAGCGAGATCAGGATTAGACCATCCGACCAGCAGGTCAGCACGCACCGAGACCAATCAGACCACCAGCAACCGCTGGATGGAAGACGTATTGCTTCGCGAGATTCCACAGGTAGAAGCCCTCCTGCTCCACTTCGTCAATGTAACGGCGACGGCGGCTTGGGGTGCCACTCGGGCCTTCGTGTGGAACGTTCCGAACGGACGTGTCCGTCGCGGTGTATCTCTTGAAGTCCGGAGACACGATGTTGACTTTCGCTGCATCATCTGCGATATTGGACGCGCTGGGGCGTTCTGTCGTGAGGAGAGCGGGGTCGGGTTGGGGCTGTAGGATTCAACCGCGCGTTGAATGAGATGCGCAATCACACGCGAATAACGGCTGGACGTTACCTGCTGGCTCATGGGCGGGGCGTTGCGACCAGCGACGGCAGCGTAAGACATGGCGCAGAGATATGAGAGGAGATCAACAGAGGAGATGGATGAACCGGGGAATGCGACGAATGCGACGGCCTGGCGCAGTACTATAAGTAGACGTGGGCTATGACATCATCGACGCTGCCACCGCGACAGCGGACTACGTCAGAGCACGAAGCCCTCTCGCGCAAAGCCGTCCTCCACCACGAACGCGCATGCGCCCGTGTAGAACGCCCGGCCCTCGACGCGCACCCGGTCGGCACCTGCCCAGCCCCCGATGAACGCCCCCGCTTCGCCGCCGCGACGCGCAGAGAGCGGCGAATCGAAGCGCACGCGCTCGCCCTCCGCCAGCAGGCCCTTGGCGCGTGCTAGCGCCACTCGTGCGGAGACACCCGATCCCGTCGGCGAGCGGTCGATCTGCTGGTCGGCAAAGAAACACACCCCAGCCGACCCGCGTCCAGACCGCCCAGTCCCCTCTCGCCCTCGCCCTCGTCCACCACGATGACGCCGTACAGGTGCCGCAGCTCCGCCTCCAATCCGTGGCCCTCGAACAACTCCCGTTTCCCAGCCACCACCTTCTTCAGCGCCGCCGTCGCCTCGTCCAGTCGCTTCATGTCCACCTCTCCATCTCTGAGGCGTTCAAAGCCTAGCGCCTTCTCCTGGACGATTGCGTAGAACGCCCCTCCATACGCCAGATCGAACTTGACGGTGTGTCTTCCTGCCTTCACCAGCTCCATCCATCGAAGCTCGTTGGGGATGTCGACGACCGCGTCGATGGCTGCCGCAAAGCTTCTTACGCTCATGAAGCGCACCTCGCGGTCCGGATTGGAACGCACGCGATCTCCATCTCGAATGCTTGGGACCGTGATCTCCACAACGCCGCACGGTGCATGCAGACGCACTGTGCACTTGCCCTCAGCTTCGTCGAAAGGGACCTGCTTGCGGTTCGGAAAGACGGAGGTGTCTGCTGTGTCGACCAAGAAACGACCCAGCGCAATGGTGGCATGACCGCACATAGTCGAGTACCCCTCTGTGACACGATGTGAGTACACGATCCAGTCCCCTTTCAAATTCTCACCATTGTGACAGAACAAGACGCCAATGTCAGCTTCTCCTGCGCGCGTTCTTTCAGTTTCTTGTACAAGGATCGCGCCGTACATTTCTTTGTGGCCACGAGGCTCTCTCATCAATCTATACACGATTCGTGAGTCGGACGGGGGCTCTGTAATGCCGCTTACCTCTTCCTAATGTGATCCAGCTCCTTCCGAGCGTATGTTCTTTTCTCGAGTAGCGTAGATCCTCCGAGGGAGGATAGCCCCCCACAATGATCCTTGTGGGCTGCGATGTCGCAAGCAGCTCGTGGATCAACACATCCCGGTTTAGTGCGGCCAATGATCCCATACCTCTCCGCCTGTATGCATATCCACCGTTCTGATGATGGAGTCTTGCGATATATTCCCGGATATTATCTCTTGGAAGATATCCATGGTGAGGGTGAGGGTACTTCAGGAGCCAGACAGAGATGAATGGGGTCGAGTTTCCAATCTGGTAGTACCTGTGAGAACTTAGGATTGTGTGGGAACTCCAGTAGCTTTATCATCGTAGTTTAGTCATGGCGAGGTCACCATATACACGACTTCGAGGGCTTTAAAGACGATCTCTACTTTACAAGAATCCTGACAAATTACTACATAACGAAAAGTTTCGAAGGGCCTGCATGAGGCGGCTCGAGCGTCGAGGTCACTTGATCGCAACATCGTATGTATGTTTTGTGTACGGCAGCCAAGTAACGTCATGACTCTTGCAGTGAACCGCGGTCACGTGCAGAAAACACGTTCAGGTTGAATCGTGTCGCGTGTGTGTTGAGCGCTTGAGCGCTCACCGCGTCCTATCCGTCTGACTCTGAGCCACCAGTACTGCTCGCGCGCCATTTCATCGTACCTTCCCGTCCAGCTTACCAGTGCACTCCGTGTCTTTCATCCTGCGTGCAACCCATCAGTTCATGCCTCCGAAAACGCCCATCACTTCCATTGAGGTAAGTAAGCGGGCGGCGCTCTCAAGTCTTCATGGTCAGTGCTTGTGGCTGAATTACCATTCTGTTGGATCCAGTGTCATAGCCTCTCCCATCTTCTCGGCGAACTTGGAGCAGTACAAGATGCGTTGTCAACTCCGGAGACTGAGGAGACCTGGGATGCGATAGCGAAAGCCCTCGCCCGCTTCAGTGCACTCTGCAACGGAAATGCCAACACCTACCCACAGACCTTGTGTCTGCCCTTCGGTCGACAGTCAGGCCGGTTAACTCTGCCATTAACTCTGAACGGACTCGCCTCTCGGGCAACGCTACAGACCTCCTCACCATGGCTGTGACGGCTCTGGCCAGTGAGTTCGAGCCGCTCGTCCCTCATTACTTCCCCGCCCTCCTCAACCTCTGTACGCGCACGAACAAGGTCTTCATCACCCGCGCCAAAGCCGCTATCACCGCGCTAGTTGAGAACACACACGCCCCTTCCATCATCCACTATTCCTTCGTCTCTATCACCGACAAATCTGTCTCTTTGCGCCTCGCGGCCGCTGAGACGTTGCTCGCGTGTCTCAAAACCTTCAACCCTCCGGACTTGGAGAAGGAACAGCGCGCGAAGGAGATTGAAGCAGCGATCAAGGCCACGGCTATAGATGCGAGCGCGGATGTACGGAAAGTAGGGAAGCAATTGTGGGAGGCGTACAAGATATTATTGCCCGCACGGGTACATGGGTATGTCTTCTCTAACCAATACACCCGCACATCTTGACACCACAAATTTAGTTTCACCGCACCCTTGACCCCGAGGACACGAAAGTATCTTGACGTCAAGGCTGGAGCTGCCCCCATTTCCCAGGCATCCTCACGGGGTGCATCTGCTCAACCACCCTCCCGACTGCGTCGTCACAGTCTGTACGCTCTGCAAATAGCGACACTCGATCAGCCTCAGCAGGGTCGTCTGCTCATCCACCTTCCAATGCTACGGCTTCAGGCCCCCAACGTCCGAAGACGCACATCGCCTCGTCTTCACAAGTTACTACCCATGCTCCTGCTCGCCGCCCATACGGGAGCCTACGCCAGAACTCGCCCCACCCGTGCGCACCAATGATGGTCCCCGTCGTGCAGCTCGCGAGGAGCCCAAGCGCCTCAAGGTCATATGCCTCCACCAGACTACATTCCAGCCCACACTGGCCCACAACGTCCCATGTCGGCCGTAGAGCTGCAATTACC
This sequence comes from Epithele typhae, assembly GCF_022376455.1. NCBI lineage: Eukaryota > Fungi > Basidiomycota > Agaricomycetes > Polyporales > Epitheliaceae > Epithele > Epithele typhae. The sequence goes on from NW_025954644.1 coordinate 15,929, forward strand.
TCGACGATGACAGGCCAGAGCACAGAGGACTACATCAGGACTCAACGTGTTATGCGCACAGAGACGAACTGTGTTCCAGACGACTGGTGGAAACGTCGCACGGACAGGACCAATTCGACCATCCCCGATGCATTTCAGGCCCACCGGCGCAGATGAAGTGGGGACGAGAAGAACCGAACGCGTCGTGGGCGGGGCACGGCGCGTACTTCGCGTTCCAGAGCCACTGAGGGTATTCCTCCTGCAGCACGTCCAAGCCCATCCGTCCTCGCACATCTCACGAGTGCTCCACTCCTGCTGTTCCGTTGCACCAACAGCGGCTTCTCTCAAGGACGAGGCGGGGCGCACGAAGAACTTGCCGTTTCCGCCGGGCATCCTCGCGTCCTCGTGCGACCGCCGCGCCTCGAAAGTCACTAGCACGGCTTCCGCGTCCTCGAGTGGCCCAACACGGATTACAACCTCATCGCGCACAAGGCACGGAGAAAGAGAAGTTGTCGAAAAAGACATAATGAGAAGGACACGGCGAGGAGACCTCAGAGAAGAAGCGGTAGGCGACGACAAAGAGACGACCTCTCGGCTCGGTAGCTCCAAGGCGTCGGCTCCTGCGGCATCTGCTCCTCACATCACGATGCGGACAGGACGAATCGCACGAATTCGAAGGCCGCCCTGCGCCTACAAAGCCCAGCTCGAAGGCTGTCGCCACTGTTAAAGACGTCCAGAGCCATCTTCAAAGCGACCGCAACCTCTCCTGTTGAAATCCCTCTTCCGGAGTCGCCGTCCTCGCACCTTTGGTCCACAAGACCGTCTCCCCAGCACCCATTGTCCTCGAGCTTCCCTAGAGGCTTCCATCTCCGTGGAGGCCACTCAAGCGCAACCTGCACTTGCACTGGAAGTGTCCCGGCGGAAGTCCTCTGCCGCCTTCAACACCGAACTCTGAGGACGGATCACCCCTCGCCAAGCCCTCATTGCACCTGTGGACAGCCTGCCCATACGCCGACACTGAACGCCATCCACACAGGCGCATGGAAGTCGAGCAGACTCCCATCACGGCGCTCGTCGCCTCGATTGAGAGGGGGTTCCTAGCGATGCACCATGGTGCGCCGCTCACGCCGATGAAGGAGGAAGACGAGGAAGAGAGCATTGTCATTATGGATGGCGCGGATGGGGATGGGGATGGAAGAGTGTTCAGCGTCGACGGCCTGGTCCCTGCACCTATTAAGCCGCTGTTCTCGCGCAAGGGTCTCCACGCTGTAGTTCCGGGTAGCTGACTAGGGCTTGAGTCGCATCGTTGCTATCACCATTGCTTTCAGAGGTGTTTCCCGCCACGCTTTCCGAGAATGCGCCCATACCATGAGTTATGACTGTAGCATTATGTAGAGTAGTGATACTTGACACACAGCACCTAGTACCGCGTCGCCGTTCCCTATGGCATCCACGCCGTTTTCCACTCTGAACAACATGAGTGAACACGCACTCTCGCGTGACTCAGGCGTAAACGCACTGACCTCTAGTGCGACAAGAACTTCCTGCCCTTAGCCTTCCTCCGCGCCAGAACCTTCCGTCCGTGCAGAGACCGCTTGCGCGCCAGGAATCCGAACTTGCGCTTCCTCTTGCGCTGGGAGGGCTGGTACTCCTGCCCCATCGTTGTGTGACGGACTTGCATGTGAGGGGAGAATGTGGGGCAAGTGCCATGATTGTGGGGTTGAAACGTGTGGCAAGGGGAGTCATAGCGCGCAAAAGAGATGAAGATGGAGTGGCGGAGGGAGAATGGGTCGGAAGGGGTGAGCGAAGAGGCCCAGGATGCCGAGGGAGTTGCGCGGGGCACTGCGGCCACAGGTGGGCGTACGGGTGGACGGGCCAACAGGCGAGCGAGCGAAGGGGGAATCCGCGGCATTATAATCTAGAAGCTTCGCATTAGTTAGTGACAGACTGAGGCACCAGTGCGACTTACAGAGAGATGCGGAGCGCGGTCGCTCTGCAACCTTGGACTTGGACACGAGTGAAGTGAGAAGCGCCAGCCACAGTGCGAAGACGAAGACGGGACCCGCGTCACCGCGGAAGACCCCGGGACGGTGCACGGATTGGGCAAGGGCAGCTGTTGGTCGTTCGCGCCAGAGGCCGTCCAGGAAGCTCGTTCTGTCACTCTCTCGCTGCCCCCTGCTCGAATAACTACCCGCACGCTCCCTTGCCAGCCCCGTCTGCTCCATCTCATGTCCCTTCATGTCCGTCACTCCAGGTAAAAGTCGCTA
>NW_025954645.1:0-18050 GCF_022376455.1 Epithele typhae
GCTATGGCTTCAACAAGCATGGGGGCTGGATGGGGCTCGTCATTCTTTCTCTCCGTGAGACTCTTTTCGTCACCCTCTCTCCCGTCCTCACCCGAAATGCCAGTGGTCATCACCGCTGGCATCCTCGCTATCGTTTCCACCCAGGATATTTCAAATCATACTCTCGCGGCCGTCTACCCAGTTCTTGAATCCGCAGGCCTCTCGCCCCTCATGGGGGCCATTACGGGATTTCTCTCCATTGTGTAAGTTGCATTCCCCCGTGCTCATCGAGGATGCTAATTCAGTTTCCTCCAAAGCTGCCAATTTACCCTCGCCAAACGCTCCTTCATGTTCGACCGTGGCTTGGTTGTCCTGCAAGCGATCACCACGCTCGCCTTCGTGCTCCTCGCCTACAGTGCCTCCGCACTTCCGAACGCGAAGAATCAGGACGACATCGACCAGGCAACCAGCTTCCGGCAGGCGCGTATGCTGTCCTCGCTGGCGTCTACATCGCCCTCGTCTGGATCGTCTTCAGTGCGTACATGAGGCGTGTGGAGATCCTGAAGTACCGCCGACAGGTGTGTCCTTCCCCCTTTGTCTCCTTCCATCAGGCTCAGTCGACACCACGCAGCTCCTCACGGGAGTCCTGCTCTCGCTTCCGTTCGTGACCGCGCGCGTCGTGTACTCGATCGTGGGCGGCTTCGCGAAGCCCACCTTCGGCTTCGACGCGGACGGGAACCTCATCCCAATCCCACACCCGGACGACCCCCTGCAGAAGTTCAACCCGACTACCGGCAACTTCGTGCTGTTCGTCGCGTGCGCGCTCGCGACGCAGTACGTCGCGGTGATGATCATCTGCTTCGTTGGGATGCGGACGCCGCTGAAGAAGGACGAGGTGCGTGGGGACGTCCAGCGATGGAGCGGGGGGCGCTGATGGACTCGGGAGAAACTGGTCGGGTCGGGACAGTACATGCAGGTTGAGGGCGTGAGCACATTCCACGGCGATACGGAGACGGTTGGGGCCGATCTGCGGGGTGGGTTATTGTTCGCTAGACGAAGGGAAATTTGAATGTACTGAAGCGATGTTTAAAACTGCCATGGCATCTATTAATGCCGCTTTAGGATATGGTGGACGCACGCCGGACCACAAGTCTGTGGGGGCTATCGACGACCTTTGAAATCTTGCTTCAAAAACCCCTGACAGATGAGGGTGGTCTGGGAACGGGGTCACCTCAGCCTCAAGAGTCAAGGTGGTGTTCAGAAAAGGGTGCAGTAGGCGCCGAGACATACTCTACTCACATCCAATCACGTGGGCCACAATGCTGATACGCGAAAGCACATGGTTTTAATCACGCCTTCGCAACGCGGGACAATGGCTTGCTCCTCCCTCTTCTCTCCTTAATCCACTCCCATAACGTCGAACAAAGACACTGGCCGTGGAAATTGGGACAGTGGTCAGTCCTTACAAAAGGCCACGCCCGAGGTCGGTACATTTTCCATCTTTCGTGGAACCCCCACTAAGCCTCCAGTTGGTGTCTGGACAGTTACCAACGGCGTTTGCTCGACCACTTGCACGACCACTTCACTTTTTATCCCGTTCCTCACTCCAACAGGTGGGAGCATTTGTCGCTTACTCTATTCCACTGGACGGGACTGAATTCTGTCCACACAGCTCTCCACCACAGCACTGCTTTAACGACTCAACCACCTTCTGACCACCCTCACGACCCCACTACGCCCTCACACTCCCCATCACGACTACACTCTCCACCAATTCTTCACACTCAAATATGTTCTCACTCATCTTCGGCCCAACCACCTTCAACCTCGAAGCCGCCCTCAAAGATTGGGACGCCTCCGCACCCGATCACCTCGTGCCTGAGTTCCGGGGCAAGCCCAAGCGCAAGGACGACCCCTCCGCCGCGGCGTGGCTCGCTCTCGTCGAAGGCGCCTGCGCCGCCCGCAAGATCCCTCGCGCGCACTGGCCCGCGGTCGCGCTGCACTTCATGGGGAAAAAGCCCCGCGCGCGCGTCGGCGAGGTCGAGAAGGTCATGCGCGCGCTGCACGGCGAGGCGTGGGCGTGGACGTGGGCGAACTTCACGGCTGCGGTGAAAAACATGGGTTGTGAGTGCGCTCTCTCTCTCTGTTGAAGGGTTGTGGTCGTGCGCAGATGCTGATGGGTGGTGGGGCTCATCAGGGAACATCGACGAGCGCAAGACGCGCGAGATTGCGGTCGAGCGCAAGTCTGCGGGACTGTGGAAGCTCGTCAAAGGAAGCACGTCGGACGCCACGCCGACTGCTGCTGCGGCGACCGCGCCCCCTGCCCCTGCGCCGTCGCTCTTCCAGGCGGTCACTAGCAGCCTCTTCGCGTCTGCGGACCAGGACCGGGTCGACGTCAATGCATCCGCCGCACGCCCTACGAAGCCTACGCGTAGCGCGACGATGCCTGCGCCTTCGACCACCGCTTCCTTCTTCCGACCCAAGACGCGGGAGGCATCCTCGTCCTCCGTCTCCGAGAAGGACAAGGACTCGAAGGAGAAGAAACCTGCCCCCGCCCCCGCCCCAAAGGCCGCCGTTATCCCCAAGCCGCCCGCGTACAGCTCCGGGTCGCTCTTCGCCCTCCCCGTGCTCCCGTTCCTGCGCCCGGCTCCGATCCCGCACCAGCTCCCCGCGAGCATATTCGCGCGGGTGCCGGTCTGGCTGCTCGCGACGATGGAGGCCGTCGCGCTCGTCGTGGGCGAGAACCCGGACGTGCTCACCGCGGTCGCGGCCGCGCTCGTCGCGGCCGGGAGCGTCGCGGCGGGCGGCGGGCCTACGGTCGCGGCGATCGGCGAGGTCGTGGTCGTGGTGGGGAAGGCGATCAAGACGGCGCACGAGCGGGCGAACTCGCGCCATGGCGGGCATTGAGTGGGTGAGGCGCGGAAGCCCAGCGACGGGGTGACTTGGGGTTGCCGATCGTGGAAGCGGCTTGTATGTATGTGTATAATCGTCGCAGTTTCTGCAGGGTGGGATGTAGCTAGATGCAGAGTTCAGGTGGTACGCGGTGTAATCATGGGCCGGGACCCTGTCTTCATGACCACCTATAACGACTTTATGATTCAAACCTTCTGACACGGAGATGAAGGACCAGTGTGCCTGCGATGATCGACGTTGGGGAAATTGAGGAAGCCGCCAAGCTCTTCGGGCCGTGTGTCACAAGGCGGATCTTCTCGCTCAGACACAGTGGAGTAGGCCTAAAGCCATAGAGCATAAGTTATTGCGCATAAATGACTGATGTACAAATGAGCGTCGATGATGAATGCAGGTGTGTATGTGAATGCAGTATAGAAAGAAGCCAATAAGCCCGGGTCGTTCAACGACCTAACCTAGAGTATGAGTATGAATATCCAAATGGCCAACCTATCGTACACATGAGTGCGCGCTTTCGTTCTGCATGGCTTATCGTCCACGAGGAAGTCCAGCACGAGGCAGCCGGGCACACACAGCGCCTTACTGCGCCTGCACCTTGCCCTGCTCGCCCTGCACAACGACCGTCTTGCCGTCCGCTTGCGCCTGCAGGATCGTCCCGAGCCCGACGGCGATCGAGCCGATCGCCTGCGCGGCGCTGCTCGCGAGGAACGCGCCCCCAGCCCCGGCGGAGATTGCGGGAAGCGCGGGCAACGAGCCGACGGTGATGAGCACGGCGGAGAGCGCGGTCATCGCCTTCGGGTGCTCGGTGGACAGGAACTCGAGCGACGTGCAGGCGTTGAGGAGCCAGACGGGCACCTGCGACGTTGTGGTCACGGCTGCGTGGAGGATTGTCAGGGTCGTAGGAGACGAGGAAGGGGAAGACGTACTGCCACCAGGGGTGCCCGCAGGCGTGGCGACCACGGAGGACGCCGGGGAAGAGGACGGAGAGGGGGTCTTGGAGGCGAAGAAGGAACCAAAGTTGGAAGGGGTAGAGTTTGAGGAAGAGGAGATTGAAGACGCAGTGGAGGACACGCTGTCCATCGTTGACGAGCGGCGCGGCATGGACATGCGCGGCGTGGGGATCGACTTGACGGTCGCCGCGAACGAGTCGAGCGTAGGCCGCTTCATGGGAGGACGAGGAGGAACAGGCTGGACGAGTGCAGCGTCGGTGGAGTCGCTGCTCCCTCGTCCGACGATCCACCAGAGCCCAGAAGACTTGCTCTCCACCTTGATCGTCTCTGTCTTCTGCGTGTCGATGTCCCCTAGGCCCAACGCATGCGCAATCAGGGCCGGTCCCAATAAGGAAACGACGGTGGCACTCACCGCCGAGATGACGCATCGCGACCTTGAAGTTCTTCCATGTCCAGTGGTACTTGCCGCCGTGCATGTTCTTCATCACGAGCTTGACCTCCTCGAAGCGCGACTTAGCCTTGCCGTCCAAATAGTGCTGGGCGACCTTGTGCCAGTAGTCGCGAGCGATCTTGCGCTCGACACAACCTGCCTTGATCTGTTTGAGCCAGTCGTCGACCGGAAGGTCCTTCTTCGGGTTTCCGATGAAGTGTGGGGCGTCCTTCCACTCGGCGAAGACGGGCTCGAGGTCGACCGTCTTGATCTTGAACGCGTTAAGCATGTCGGAGAAAGGGGAGAAAGGAAGAAGGAGCTAAAAAGTGGTAGGGTAGAGCGAAGAGGTGAGTGATGGGATAATCTGGTCGTCTCACTCGCGAGCTTGGCCTGTATTTATGTGGCCGTCTGGATGGCCGAGCCCGAAGCGGGGTGACGGCGACTGCCTCACCTCACCCATGCGGTGCTCGAGCTGCAAACTGCGGCTCGGGATATGAACGTCTGGAGGTCTGGAGGTCTAGACTAGAAAGCGGCGCGCCCGCCGCAGGCGTGGCGGCCCCAAGCAGCCCCGGACGCCTGAGTGAGACTTCCGTTCAGGGTGCGATGCGGAACGCTGAGGGTCGGAATCCGGGCAGGTGAAGGTCATCCGGAGGGGTTGCGTGAGGCGCGGCAAGTGACACGCATACCGCGTGTGTGCCCTGAAATATCGAGAGTAGGGTGGGAGGACACGAGGGTGACTCCTCATGGTCGGTCGACGTGGCCGCCCGTCCCGGTGGCCATGAAGATTGGCACAAGACAATACTTACGACTCAAAGATGGCTTATGATGCGTCCACAACTAATGCGTATCATAGCCCACGCAATTTCTCACCGTCGATGATGATGGATCAGAAGCAAGGTGAGGGGGGAAGAAAGCGAACCAGCGGGGCATAGTAATGTGGGCGGGCCGAGTGGACCGAGTTAGTTCAGCCTTGAAATGAACCAAATTTTGAAATTGAACTGAGTGCCTTGTATCACGCTGCGATCACCCCTCTGCTTGCGCTCTGCGAAGTACTTACTCTGCGCTCCCTCTACTTCTTCGTCCAACTTCCAACGATCTCGCTATTATCATGGACACCAATTTCCGCAAGATTGATATTGACCAGTACGAGGAGGATGCTCTTCTGGACGGCGAGCTCTACGACACCGATCCAAGAGACCCTGGCCAAGCCCTGAACGAGGTGAAGCAGAACGCGGTTGCGGTACGGGGTTCTCTCGCGAAGTGAGTGGGTTGGAGCATGGTTGGCGATGCGAAGTCTCATTTGCATGCATGTAGGAACGACTTTGTGGGAGCGTTGACCATGGTTCTCGAAACTGCGCCATATGGCCCCACTGTGGAGGAAGCGAAGGTCCGCTACTCATCCTACGCCGCGGATGACATCCTCTTGACTCCTCGTTCATATCTGCCAGAACCTTAACCTCCAGACACTTGTGTCGATACTAAACAGCACCAAGGCCACGGACATCCCCGCCATCGTCAAGGCGCTATCCACGGACGCGCAAGACACACTCATGAAATACCTCTACAAGGGTATGGCGCTGCCAGGGTGGGGAGACGTAAGCGGGAGTGTGCTACTGGGATGGCATGAAAAGGTGCGTCATGCGTAGCTCTTGTATGCGGCCAAGTCGGCTCATTGTGTGCCTTCAGTTGACGGAGGTTGCGGGTACCGGCTGCATCGTGCGGGCGATGACTGACAGAAGAATTGTATGATGTGCTACCAACTGGAATGTATGATATTGGAAGGATTTCTATTGTTCATGCGCTTGGGCATAACTGCACAATCATGGCAAGCACTCGCTTGCCCCCACTCTCCTCCTCTACCGTCCTCCCCTTCGGATACATATGTAGCTGGTCACGAGCACCGTACCGCGTCGGCTGCGCTGACCTTTTCATCGCTCTGAGTACTTAAGACTAGTCTGCCCTGGGCAGCCCGTATTCTATGTATGCTCAAGACCGCATACACCCACTGAGACCTCGGGCGGCATTCGCGGTCCGTTTGCAGAGATTACGGCAAGCCGGTAGACGCACAGAACATGAGGCCAAGCTGTTGTGATTGGCCCAATACACGTGTGTTTTGATACTTGATACCCATAACTCGGCCTGTATGCGCCAGGACCATCGCCGACGCTGAGGACGACACTGTGGACGGCGAGGAAGGCATCGATGACTCGGTGGGAGAGGATGGAGCCGCGGGCGTTATCGCGTGGCAACCAAATCAGTCGACCTCGTAACTTGACCTCAACCACCACCATCGCAGACCCCGTCTGCGAACGCACCCCTTTTGTCCCCCTCGCTCTATTTTATGCACAGTAGGCCCCTAGAGAACTCCCCAAAGAACGACAACAAGCACAAATCCTCTCGCTCCGTACACCCCAGCACCCGCCAACATGGACCTCACAGCCTTCACCATGCCGCTGCAAGCCACGCCCATCGCGCTTTGCTCAGCATCCCTCCTGAGTCACTCACTCATATCACGTCATTCCTCGACCCTCTCGCCCTTCTTGCCCTCGCAAAGACTTGCAAGCAGCTCAATGCCCACGTAGCGGACGATAACACGTGGCGACGGGCGTTCGTTTATCGGTACCTCGGGATCAAGCCGGAGAGTGACCTGCGCGACGACGCAGAGGGCAAGGTGCTCATGCTCCGACGGGAGGAGACGTCCTGGAGGAAGGAGTTTATCGCTCGGTACGGCCTGCGACGGTACGTCATTCCCATTCCGAGCATGGGAGTACCGCACTCGCGCGGAGGTACCTCGTTCCCACAACGAGGCCGACAATCGACAGCAGATCTCCTGCCACTGCCCTCTGGTGTGCCACGATTCTTTGCTGTTTGATCACGCCTGATTTCTCCGCGGGCTTCGTCCTCGTTCCTCTGAAATTTGTTCTGACGACGTCATCTACAGACGATGGGAGCTCTCGCGCAACGCAACTATTGCTCATATCCCCCACCATTCGACCGTGTCTGCGCTGCATCTGATGCCACACACGACTATTCTAGCCGCGTCGCTTCAGTACGGCGTTGTGTCGCGCTCATACCCTCTTTCCGGCAAGATTCTGCGTGGCTACCTCGATGCTTCCGGAACGTTGAACGGCCTGGGCATAGGCAATCCCAACGCGGAGTTCTCCCCACACGTCTCCGCCGTCGCTCTCGCCTCAGAAGGCGGCACTGCCAAGGTTCTGTGGGGATTCCGCCATGGAGAAGTCGCCGTGACCACCGCATTGCGTGCCATGGACCACAACCGGACGTCGGCTGCCAAGCTAGTACGCTGCCGTCCGGGGGACAGCCACGAGGGCTCCGTCCAGTGTGTCGCATGGGCTCGCGGCGGTGAAGGCAGCATCTTCGTCAGCGGTGGCACCGATGGCCGCGTCAAGGTATGGGAGGCGAAGACCCCTCTCAAGTGTCTCTGGACCACCTCCTCGAACTCGCTCGTGCCAGATCCCTGCATCCAGGTCTCTATCAATGTTCAACAAGGTGTGGTCGTCGCGGGCTTTCAAAGTGGTACCATCCTCGTATGGACCGGGTTCTCACCATCGGTCGATGACAATTCGGACGTCGCGACGTCGGACCCGCAAGAGTTCCGCCTCAAAGCTCCCGCGCCATCTCAGGCTACACCTGGTTCCTCGCCTCAAGATCCAGTCACGCTGAGGCTTGTCGACGTCCGCATCGCTCCCAAAGGGGCCACGACATCACTCCTCGCCGTGTACCATCCCACTTCATTGTTACATCGCTTCACGTATGACCCGAGATCAGGCGAGTTTAATCGTGTGTTGTTTGGTGATGAGGCTTCTGGACCCATTTGTTCTGTATACCCGGTGTGGGCCGCCAAGTCGGGCGAACGCGACTTCGTCATCGCCGGTGATCAGCTAGGAAACGTATCGATATTCGCCTGGGACGCAGCGCCGACGCCCTTCGAAACGGCTCCGACCTCGACGGGTCAGATTTCCGCCTCTGTGCGTCCGTTCCATCGCATCGTCGCCCACGAAGATGGTGCGGTCACCGCCCTGGCATGGAACCATATCGTGCTTGTGACCGGTTCATCTCAAGGCACAGTCAAGACCTGGGACGCTCTGATGTTCACCCCCCTCCGAACCTTTCCCTCTCCGGCTCCGAGACCCTTTGCCGGAGGCGAATGGGATAGCGTCAGCCAGATCCTCATCGAGTCGGACACCCTCGTTGTTTCCGTCGGCAACAGAGTCCTAGCATGGAAGGCCGGTCCCGCCAGTCGGTCTAACGGCAAGGGCAAAGGCATCCGCGTCTCCAGCAGAGCCCAACATGGCGTCGCCAAGTGGCAGCGTGGGTCTCTTCTGTCTCGCCTTGTTGAGCTTTCCCCACTAACAGATCTGGTGCGCCCACAGAACAAATGGAGATGTATTGCGACATCGCCGAGAGCCGACGAGAGCTAGACGAGGAACGAACCCATGTCCGACGTTCGATCGGAAGGCAAAAGGAGCAGCTGTCAACCCTCGCCCATCTCGGCTTGAACGAAGTCGAGGCCTTGGAGTACGTTCTCATGCTCAGTCGCGACGAGGAGGAAGAGCGCCGCCGGCGCCAATCACCGGTCTTCAGGGAGGACGAGGGCGTCTTCATGGCTGATTTTGAAGAAGCGTCGACGCCTATGGCCCAGCCGAGCAGCACCATTGGCTCCCGTGCGCCCTCGACCGCCTCATCGCGCACGTCGTCCTTCTCAACCTCGCCTGGCTCAAGCGGCGGGCAGGCCAGCGCGGCCCCCATCGGGCGGTCGTACCCGCGAACCGTACCGTCGTCGTCAAACCGCAAGATCCAAATTTCACCTCGCGTCCACCCTGAGCCCACAGAGGCCCGCTTTAGCTCCAGCCCCCTAGCGTCGCGCAGCCTGAGCGCCAGCTCGAGCGCCGACGCCGGCGGCCTGGCGCTCCCCGCTTTTGACGCGGTCCACTTCCCGAGCGTGCCCGTGAGCCGCACGCCGTCCTCCACTTCTGTCTCTGGGCCCAGCGCGCCTGGTAGCCCCCGTTCGGTGCGTAGCGCGTGGAGCACGCCCCTCCGTTCGCTACACTCGTCCGAGGCGCCGTCGCCATCGCCAATCAACAACCATGCCAGCATCTACGGCTCACCAATGCCCGGGCGCGCGCTTGCGACTCGGCCTGTGGCTGGTATCGACGACGACGATGACGAAGATTTGAAGTTCGCCATTGAGCTCAGCCTCGCGGAGGCGCGGAGCCGGGGCGAAGGTATTTAGGCGCCGTTTGAAGATAGAGCTAGAGCCTAGCGCGGTGCGGTTTCGCGTGGGTGCCGTTAGTATCTATGAATGGTGAGGTCAGCCATTGGCTGCTCAGTAGTCCTGACAGTTGATTCTTCCTTAGATTAGAGATGATACCTCTGGGTCGGCGACGCGGAAGCTATGCTCCGTCCCTGCACTCCCAGATGGGTTTCATTGAACGTTCAACGTTCGTAGAGTTCAACCTTTCCTCGTACGTATGCCTATGAGCTCGCCGTCTTGCCTGCTATGCCCTAGGATTGGACAATACATCTGTTCATTTCCGCAACGTCGGCTTCGCAAGAACGTTCAATCTCAACCGCGCAATCGCCGGCTTCGCTACGCCTTCTTGACGACTTCAAACTTCTAGGGGTTTAATTGAAGCGCAAGGTCCACCACATGTGTGCCCCCTCACAAAACACGTAAAGGCTGCCCCGGTTTGCCATCGGAGCGCGGCGAGCAGGCTGCTTGGTGGCGTCGGCGGGCTTTGTTGGCTGCGCGGGCGCGTCCCACGCTAGTGGCACGAACCTTTTGGGTACGTGCGCTGTGTCAACGCGGAGAAGCGATGTCCAGGTGGACCACTGCTGAGTTGGTTTGTTAGCTGCTGTTCAGATCCTCATGCTGTCGCATGTCGCGCGCGGGACGAGGCCTCGCGTGCATGCCCCATGGCAACGCTCCATGCGCTGACTGACGGGAGGACGGCCGCTAACGCCGAGCTCGGCAGCGCTACCAGGCGCGATCCTCGTCAGCGCGCGCCGCACGGACTAGTACTGCCCAGCGAGGCTATATGGAGTGAGCCGCTGGGCGCACTGGTGGGGCTGCTACGTAGTGTGCGGTGTTAGCTGTTGTCGGTGAGTGATCATGCTGGACGCTTATCGCCGTGCGCGCCAAGCCCGCTCTCACGTCGGCTCACGACATGCGGCGCGAAGTGCGCACGCAAGCGTTCGCGCGACGTCGGAGCAGCGAAGGAGGAGAGCACGCTCGAGACGGCAAGGCGTACGTGCGGACCGGCGGATTCGGCGGTGCGGCGAGCCAGAAGTTGCCGGCATGCGCGACGATGGATCTTCTTTGCGTGGGCTCGCTTCGCGTACCTGGCCTTGGACCGGACCTTCGAGCTCGTGGACGGACCTCGGACAGGTGCGGTGGACCTCCAACGCTGATCACATCGATTGGCAGATACCCTACCGGCCGTCGCGCTGCAGGACTGCACTCCGGGTGCGCGGCGACGTTTCCCCCGAGATCTGGACGGTGCTGGTCTGGGCCCCAGGCGAGAGGAGGGCAGGGATCGGCAAGCGCGACGGTGACGTTGTCAGACAGGCACGTGAGAGGTAATGTATTGCGCTTAGCAAAGTAGAGCGCACACCCGAGGTCGCGCGGTGCGTCGTGTCTTGGCCCCGGGCACCTCTTGCCTCTGCGCGCACACTGACGACGCACACAGATAACATCGCGAAGGTCGCTCGAAGACGCACCCTGGTGCGCTAGTTAGCTCTTGCACGCGCGTCAAACGCCCACTTTACCGCCGTTTGCCCATATGCGTCCTAGTTGCGTCCTCAGGCGAGCGGCTTGTCGAGCCTCGTGTGGTCGCAAAGACCTTGAGTCGCCTTCTTCACAGGCACACGGACGCTTGTGGGCGAGGCGGCGCGTCGGAGTGCTGCGCATCTCGCATCGTCGTGCGTGCGGGGCATTCGGTCCTCTAGCCTGAAACATTCCGAACACGACGGGGTCGTGTACCGACGACGAAGATTTCTCGTCGTCGTTGCCCTCCGCACCCGGGCTCCCATGTGCGCGACGCAGGGTTGGTGGTGCACGACGTACGCACCCGCGCATGCAATGTGCCCTACCGGCGTCGTGGAGAGTACGCACCAAATAAGGGCCGTCGTGGGTAGTGAGGTGCTCATGCCAAGACTCAAGGCTTCTGGTGAGCCCCAGTGCCGTACTATGCCCTTGAAGCCCGGTGCAGCTCATGGACCGCACTATCCTAGCCTCCAGGACTATCGATCAAGCAAGATGAACTCTCTCATTGTGGCTCAGACAGCCGCTCCCGCGCCACACACGTTGCGCATCACAGGATCGGGAGCCATCAGCGCACCCTCGCTCGCTGGATGATGCACCACGCGTCGGGAGGGCTCGCTGTCGTCGTAGGTGTTCGCTGGGCCTCCGAAGTCCGAGCGAGAGGCCGCGCGAGGGCCCCCACTCGGACCTAACGGAGGCCGCCGTCCTGAATGATCACCGCAACGAGGGCGGGACAAAGACCGCTGGCTTAGCGTGGGTGCGCCGTGTTATCTAGGCTCCCACCGCTGCGTCGATGGTGGACCCACAAAGATCGCCCGTGGACAACCTGCACGAGTCGGCGGAAACGGACTGCTGCATCCTCTTCTGGGGCACCACCTCGGATCGATTCGATGGACAGCACATGGAGCCTGGCCGTCGTTGAAGTATGTGCTCCTTCCAGACTGTTGTTCTCACTTGCTCATGTTCACCCTCATGGGGCAGCTGTTGCTTATCCGCTGTATTCTGGTCTTCGTAATCCCAGGACGTCATCAGGAGAGGGCAGCCGAGATCAAAGAAGATAGTGCAGCTAGTGTGGATCGCGTAGCACGGGGCCGGTGGTCCTGGAGCCATCCACGCCAGATGTCTGGACCCTGAGCTTGCGTGTCAGCACATGGTCTTTTCTGTAAACATGCGTTGGACGAGAGGTGAGCGATTACATACTCATAACATATGAAGCTGAAGAACGAGTGCGCCTATAGCTCCAACCTCTAAGCGAGCCACAATGTGCCTGTTCGTCCTGTGGACTTGGGATCAAGTTGGGGATCGCCGGTGTGCCGGTCCTACAGGCATCCTAGTAGTTGGCATGCGTAGATGGCCCACAGGGACGGCACGTATACGACTTTCTATACCAGCCATCAAACCGGAGTTGAAATAAGAACGAGGGACTACAGCCGATAAGTAAGACGGTCTTCCGAGCGCCTCGAGGCGTCCCGCTAATGTTGAATTGCCAGACCAGCAGATCCTTACGACCCGGCCGTTGGATCTGAGCCCGGCGCCCCCTCCGCACCCCGATCTGACACACGATTGGTGAGTACACGAGCACACTGCACCAGCATACAAATAGCAGACGCATCTGGAGGCAGGGGAGGCGCACAGGTCGCGCACCTTTCTCCCCACCCGCTCACCCACCTGCCCGCTTTCTCATTCCTCTTCTCCTTTCTCTTCTCCCTCGTCTGCTTCGCCATGAGCGTCGAGCAGCTCCGCCCCTTCCCCTCCCATTTCCGCCTCCGCGATCTCACTGCGATCTCGGGTGCCGCGTTCGAGTTCAAGCTCAACCCGCATCAGGAGGATGCGGCGCGCGCGACGAATGTTTGGTTCGATAGGTGCGGTCATACTGCGCCGCCCCCCATCGGACGTGATGCGCATTACTCCGTGCTCACACGCGCCCACAGCCGGAAGGTCTACAACGGCCCGAAGAAGAGAAAATTCCTCTCGCACCGGTTCGACTCGTACGCTGGGATGAGCTTCCCGGACGCCGACGTCAACCACCTGGAGACCTGCATCGCGTTCTTCCTCTGGGCCTTTTCCGTAAGCGCGTCTCGTCGCATCTCGTTACCCGAGTCCCAGGCGCCGGTCCGCCCTTCGCGGGTTGCGACGTCCCATACGTACTGCGTGCTAACCGTGCTCGCAGTTCGACGACCTCTCCGACGAGGGCGCGCTCCAGTCCAAGCCCGACGCGGTCCAGGTCGGCGTGGATATCTCTATGGATGTCCTCCGGAACCCGGGCGGGCCCGTGCCGAAGTTCCCGTACGCGGCTATGTTACACGAGTGCGTCCTGGCCTGTTCCTGACCTCTCCCATGTACGTCTCGCTGACCTCCGACCGATCGCACGCAGCATCTGGAGGCGGTTTAGGTCGACGGCAAGCCCGGGCGCGTGCAACAGGTACGTACGACGTCGTTATGGTGCGAGCGCGGGCCCGGATATCGGTGACTCAACGATTCATTCACTTTACGTGCCGCGCGCCAGGTTCTTCCGTGCAGTCGAGAGCTGGATGAACTCGCAGGTGGAGCAGGCCCGAAACCGGGCTACAGACGAGATCCCGGCGGTCGAGGACTTCATCGTCCTCCGGCGCCGCACGATCGGCGGGCCCATCGTTGAGGGTGCGTCGGCTCCGCGCGCTATTCTGATAATTCACCGGGCGCTCACTCCCACGGGCCGGCGCGTACAGCGATGGTCGAGTATTCGCTCGACCTCCAGATCCCGGAGTACGTATGGGACCATCCGATCCTGCAGGAAATGTCGAAGGCGGTCATCGACATCATGACGTGGCCCAACGTATGTCTTTTCTCTTCGCGACGTGGGTTTCGGAGCGTGCGCTGACCCCACCGCGCATCAGGATCTCTGCTCATTCAACGTCAGCGCGCTTTCTCGAGATGCGCCGTGACGCGCGACGCTAACCGCCGCCTCTCCCCCGACGTGCAGAAAGAGCAGGCCGACGGCGACTTCCAGAACCTCGTCTTCTGCGTCATGATCGAGCGCGACTGCGGCCTGCAGGAGGCGGTCGACGTCCTGACGGACATGTACGCACAGCGCGTGGCGGACTACTTGCGCTACAAGGCGCAGCTGCCCTCGTTCGGGCCCACAGTCGACGCCGAGCTCGCGCGCTACAACACCGCGCTTGAGCAGTACACGCAGGGCACCGTCGTCTGGTACTATTACAGCCCCCGTAAGCCCACGCTCTCCATTCAGTCGCAAGTAGCTCCGCGCGCTGACGTGTTCTGTCATCTCCTGCACTCCTTCCGCCTCCATGCATGCGTCGACTGCCCACGCTCGCGCGCACGTCGCGTCCGCGCGCGCAGGATACTTCCGCGGCCAGGACGTGTCGAACAAGCCCGAGATCGTCGTCCCCGTCTACGAGCGCTCGGTGCCCGCGCCCGACGCGCCCACCGACCCCGCCTCCCCCGCTCCCGCACCGACATCCGCACCCGCCCCGGCGTCGGCGCCCTTGTCGAAGGCTGGTCTTCTGTCGAGCGTCTCGAAGCCGACGGCGCTCCAGAGGGCGTTCCGCTTCTCGTTCTTCCCGCTCCGGGCGGTGCTCCCGATCCAGCTGCACTCGCGCGTGTCGCTCGCGCTCGTGTCGCTCGGCGCGTGCCTGGTGTGCGCGAGCATGCTCGCGTTCCCGCGCGCGGGGCCGTTTTCGGTCGGGGCGATCGCGCTTTGACCGGGTTCTGTACGTGTCCGACACCTCCCACCTCCCATCATCGAGTCACACCTCAATACCGGCTCACCGCCAGGCGGTTCCTTCTGCGCTACCATCCCCGTGTACACATCCCCATCTTCATCCCTGTCCCGATATTCTCCAACCTCGCTGTCCATCGCACTGTTCCCCTCACCCTCAACTGCTCTCCAGATTCGCACTCGCCCTGCCGTCACATCACTGTGCCCCACCTAGGCATCATACGCTCGCGCTCTCTGTGTCTGTTTGTATTGATCTTATGTTTGATTTCATCTTTTTCTCTCACGCTTCCGCTTGTTCGACGATGGTGCCCGTGGAGGGGAACTGGGGTGTGCGTCAAACAGCAGTACTTCCTGGGGAATGTGGTGAACAGGGTGCCGGCGTTATTTGTCATGAGAAACATTGCTACTTTCTGAGGTGGGTTGGGACATTCTGCCCTGTTGTAGTACTATACTCAACCTCTTTCGACCGTAGTGCGCGACGAAACGTTTCGCTCGCCAGGATCTCCGGTGGCAGAACTGCGGCGTGCACGTCCGTCTGTCGGATGGGTCGACTGAGTCATGACCTGCTTGAAATTATCGCGCGCTCTTGTCTACGAGGATTCCGCCGCGGCACCAATGCGGGTCTTCCGGGAGCGTATCCTTCGAGCGCCCCGGCGTCCCTATCGTCATCGGCCACGGTGCTGCGGCAGCTCAACGTGCGGAGGTCCCGTCGCTCACACGGCCGCAGGCGGTCGGGTCCTTGCCGCCCTGATCGATCTCTTCGACCTCCAGTGTCGCACTGCACTCTCACTCTTGTTTCGTCCCTTCAGACGAAACAAACACCAATCACGATGCCGATCACGTTCCACGATCCCCCACCTTTCGGTGACGCAACGACGGGAGAGGAAGCACACGTGAGTCTGCACAAATGCTACGAAGAGATCTCTCGTGTGTACTTACTCCAACCTCGTGAAGACTTCCGACAGAGAACACACACCCCAGCCTCTCCCACTCGGTATCGAGACACCTCAGCCCTTTGAAGGACCGCCCTCCTCATCCATCCCCGTCGCGGACGCGGTCTCGATTCCATCCCGATCGGACTCTACCGCGTCGAACGCCGCTCCCCTTGGGCACCATCCTCCCCTCAGCATGATCCCGGACGATCCTATCACATGTATTCCAGACGAGTTCCCCCCAGAGCGGCGTGACGCAGAGCTGTGGATTGAAGACGGGACGCTGGTGCTCGCCGTCGAAGACACCGCCTTCCGAGTGTACAAGGGACTCCTCAAGATCCATTCCCCCGTCTTCAAGGACATGCTGGCGCTCCCAACGTCCCTTCTTCCGGCCGGCGTAACTGTCGGGACGACCGTGGTCGATGGGGAGAAGTGTACTGTCGTCCGTCTTCCGGATTCGGCGCGAGAGTGGAGGTACGTGCTGCGGGTGCTGGTCGTGGGTGACGGACGGACTCTAAAGTGCGTCTTGAATCTCTCACGATCTGGAAGTGATTTGTTTCTGATGGTGGTTTCAGCTTCATCGCCAAGGAAGAAGAAGAGGAATCGGACGAACCGCCACCTCCGGATATGTACGACGACAGCCAAGACGGTTGGGACGTGCAAACAGAGGAGCTCTTGGCGTATATCCGTCTGGGACACAAATATAAGATTGAAGACGTGTATCGACGTAGCTTGAAAGCCTTGAAAGGGGTTCTGAAGCCGAGGTGGTCTTTCTCAGCTCGTCCGAGACTACTCCCTTCATACGCACTATGTGTCGTCAACATCGCGCGGCTCACAGGAGAACCGTCTCTTCTACCGTATGCCATGCTTCTATGTTCAAGAGGTGTTTCTCCCGCTTTCACGGGCTACATCGTACATAGCGATGGGAAAAAAAGAGGATCTGAATGAGGAAGACGATACACGCTGCATACAGGCAACAAGAAAACTCGTACTGCTCACTCTCTCCGCCATCACCGAGGTTGTTCTTCCACCGATGACTTGCAAAGAAGGCCGAAAATGCCAGAAGATGATGGACACGCTCGCTCGTACCCTTCTTCCCACTGTCATGAACCCCATGTCCCCGGGCCCATGGATCCCATGCTGTGGAGTGTCGTCAGATCTGAAGAGTTCCGGCTCGCACAGAAGATGTTGTGCGCTTCCTGCTGGGACCAGCTCTCATTCTTCCGGGTGAGGAAACAGCGCGAAGAGGTGTGGAATATGCTCCCCTCCCTATTCGATATCTCCTCCGATGAGGAATACAAGGCCAATCACTAAATCTCTGGCCTTGCGATCTGTGGTGATCATTCTTCTACACATGCATGGGACGAATAATGACTCCAGACTCTATGCCTTTGGAGTAGCGTTTGTATCGCCGTCCATGAAGAGCTTTCTGGCAGCTGACGCAAGCCTGCCCACTGCGAATATTCTGATTACGTAATACTTTCCCGTACGTTCGGATACGTTTGCTTGCACGCCCCAGTTCCTCCTTCAAATCCACTATCCAGTCCACTATCCATGCTCTGTCCGTCCACGTGTCCACCCTCGTCCACCCTCATGCTTCCTACGTGCCTTCCATCAATGAATTGTGTAATGGACATGGTTTTCAGCGGACTTCCGGCGTGCTGGGCCCTGGCGTGTAGTCCTGGACTTTTGAAACCGCAAGCACGAGTGGGACGTCGACAGCACCCTTCGTGTACGTGGTTTGGTCATTGCCCGAAAGTGCTTTTGAATGTCTGCCAAGCATATACAGGCAGTCACGTACAGCAACACCCCGCCGCGCACCCTTGAAGTGGCTCGTTATGTACGGGAATGCACAAGAGGCAGCGAGGAAGGACTCAGATACTCACTAATGACCATCTGGCAACATCGCCAGGTCGAAGGCCGCGCTCTCGATCAACCCGCCTTTAGCCGTCTCTCTCCTGAGTCCGACCTCGGCTCATATACCCACACTCCTTCGAACCACCCCAATACCCCGCCCGCCGTCAGCAGTGTGCATTCCCGCCGCTTCCGCGCCTCGTCTTCGACTGTCTAGAGCCGTGCCTCCCGCAAAGCCGTCAGTGGTGCCGCAATAGAGGCAGGGAGGCGTGACAAGAGCGAGAGGACGTGAAGCGTGGTGACAGAGCGACTTGGGTGGAAGGCGTTGCGGCTGTGAGCGTACGGTCTGGAAGTTGGGCCGGAGGTGTGGTGGAGGGCGAATTCAGGGCAGCAGGGGATTGCTACGGAAACAAAGATGGTGCCGACAGGTTAGACGTACGCGAGTTTCCACAGCTCAGAAAATTTAAAAAAAGCTGGGACGAGAAGACCTGGA
>NW_025954646.1:0-18012 GCF_022376455.1 Epithele typhae
AAGTCAAACGGACCGAGATGGACAGCGAACAAAGGTATACCGGACGACACCGGTATGTTCTACTTCTGTAATTCCACTAGCCTAGATGTACCTCATCGAAGGGCAGGATCGGACACACAGAAGGGCCTCGGGTAGAACCGTACCCTCGCACCCCTTCGGGGTGGGTTCCTGTCGGGACTTGCGAGGTTCTTACGGTACTTAACATCCCTCTATCAGACGGAACGAGCGACCGTACGGCAACCCTCGGGCTCTGCTAGTACGGTATGGGTCGCCGGACAACGTCCGACGTTTAGCCCGTACCACATGCACTCCAAACTTCTCTCACCGCATCTTCGTCCATGAAGATACACTTGCAATCTTGTAAGTACTCCGTAGGCTGCGTCTTCGCAGACGGTATTAACCGTAGTGTCTCCAGACTCAGACCGAGACAACCCTAACTCCTAACGTGAGTACATCAGCTAGCTAACTGCTGGCTTGAATACCTCGTAACTGAGAATGTACTGGGCCCAACAGCCTAACCCTAAGGAACCCCTAATCCTAACCGAATCCTAACCGAACCCTAACCGAACCCTAACAACGGGAAGGCGGACCGGTAGACGCTCACGGCCCGACGGGCCGGGCGGGCCGCTCGGCCAATTCGGGGATGAACGGGCCGGATCACGTGATCAAATCACGGGACCCATGACATCATATCATGTGATCACTGACGTCATGTTCTAGGACACTCCAGAAGCAGCTATTTATAACCAATTGCCAATCTATCAATTGGAAATAGCTGAGTCAATCCCCGATCGGCGTATACATTCCCCGGTCGGACATGCTGACTACGAGACACAAGAATAGCAGCGAATCATGAGCCGTGTATTACGGTCAGTAGAACCATAAGAGTTGCTCAGATTCGCCCGTATAAGTACATCATTGACTTACTCGAAATAACAGGCCTGATGAGACTGCATAAAGTCGAAAGGTCTCTGGAGGGGAAACCCCCAGATCTTGCCTCCTTTCGAGCACTCTCTTCACCCGTAGCCGCACCCCTCCCTCCGCCTCCTTCGTCGGCTCCGTTCGGGCGCGTCTACTCCTGCCTAACCTAACCTAACCTAAAACACGGCTGCGGAACACGACGTTGGCGGTGAGGTGGCGCGCGCCCTGCCGGTCCCACTTCCCGAACACCGCGTAGGACGCGTAGTTCGGGAAGGGGGAGTCGAAGAGCGCCGCGGCCTCGGGGATCGTGGTGAAGTCCTGTTCGCGGAGCCAGGTGAGGGCGTAGTCCACTGAGCCTTGGGCGACGATGTCCGTGATGTCCGGGAGGTCGGAGCGGATGTGGATGGTTTCGCGCTGGAACCACCCGACTAACCCTATTTTCGGGACTGCTCGAACAAGTGTGTTGAGGAGGGGGAGACTCAGGGGAAAAATTGAGTACTCACCGATGAACGCGCCGTCGCAGCGGAGTCCCCACGTCGTGCAGTCGCGGGTGAGGCAGTGGCTGCAAGAGTCGTCTACCTCCAAGGCGTCGCTGCAAATGCCCTTCTTGGCTTTGACGCAATCGTCGCACTGAGAGACGTGAGCGCGACGCGATGATAGGTGAGAAAGACGCTTACTTCGCGATCCAATATCCACATCGGGTCTTTGCAGGGTGGCGGCGGCAGCCACGTGATAACTTTGTCGATGAAGGTGTCGGGCACAGGGATGGGCATGGGGAAGGAAATGAGGGAGGATGAAGTGAGTGTGGAAATTTGAGGGCTGTGTGCGAGGCGGAGGAGGAGGAGGAGGAGGAGATATCGCAAAATAGCGATCGTGGGGAAGCTAGATGCAAACATAGCCACACGTGCGCAAGCAAAGCAAAACAGATGACGAGTTCGGGTCGGAAGGCGTGAATATACGTCAACCTCCGGACACCAAGACGCCACGTGAGATTAGATCAAGCCGCGGCCTCCGCTATCTTATTTCCGCAGTGGATTACATACGTGAATGTTCGGGTGCCCGCGCGCGTTATAAAGCTGGAAGGAAAGATTATGAGCGTGCTGGCGCTGCTCCTCGTCTACTTCGTTTACCTCGCCACTGCGCCCGCCTCCGCACTGCCCTCCTGCGCCTCGCCCTCCTGCGCTTGCACACCCTCCTCCGTCTCCCTCACCTCCATGTCACCCACCTCCTAAGGGTGCTTGTGCACTTTCTCCTTTTGTAGTAATGTGTGCAGTTATTGTCCTCTCCCTGAGATTTCCTTTTCATAGGGTTTGAGAAAGCCTCTAGTAAGCCTTCAGGTGTGAAAAAGGGCTACACCAAACATTAGTGTGAGTGAGAACAGATTGATATGGCTCATTGGATGTGCAATGGGATCTCAGAATAGGAAGGCTGAACAATAATAATGAACCTGTAGTAAGGATTGAAAGGGTATCGACCAGATAGGAAGTGAGAGCAAAAGCTTATGAACTTGCTAGTTGGGGTAGTAACCCCTTGGGGGTTGACGGATTCAACATTCTTTTAGGCTTTTAGCATGAGTTCTGCACATTCCTCAATGAATGGTTAGTAGTCTATTAGCTCCAGGTTAGGTTGGCAGGAATTGGTGCACTAGAGTGACAATCATATGAGTAAGTGGAGCAGGTGTCAATGTGCCCCTATATAA
Organism: Epithele typhae; assembly: GCF_022376455.1. Lineage (NCBI taxonomy): Eukaryota > Fungi > Basidiomycota > Agaricomycetes > Polyporales > Epitheliaceae > Epithele > Epithele typhae. The sequence continues at coordinate 2,621 of NW_025954646.1, forward strand.
GAATGGAAGTCCATCGGTGTAGATCACATGCGCTCCCACCTTCGAATAAAGGGAGTGCAGCACTTGAGAGCACAGGTGTGTGTGCACTTTGTGCAGGTGCATGTGAATGTGTGGCTGTGTGCGCATATGTGCACAAGAAGTAGTTTGCCTCAAAGCCACAAGCATACAATGCCAGATGTGCACAATGATCTGATGTGGGATAAGGAACGGGAAACTCCGGACATCATATTAAAGTCACGTGGGCACTTAGGTGCCCTGGTGCAATTTAGAGTTTGCCTAGAAGCACGAAGCACACAATGTCACATGTGTACAAACAAATGGAGCAACACAACAACAAATAGGGAACACAACAATCGGAAGGTGATGAATGCACGCTTAACTGCGGACATCATGTGGCAGCCATGTGATATGACATCATGCCGTGGTGCCCGCGGTGTTCGATGCATGTGGAGGGACATTCAATGTATGCAAGGTTAGGTTAGGTTAGGAGTGACGAGGCAGCATATGGGCAGTTAGGTGTGTTACCAAGAGCGGGGGCTCACCACCAAGTGCTCAAACGTGCGGACATCCGCACTCGTGCTGTAAAGGACCTTAAGAGGTGAAATTATCACTCCATATCACACAAAAGACTAGAAATCATTAGCAGTACTGATACAAGTGATGAGGCAAACTATGTGACTACAAGAGATGAGATGCAAACTATGTAACTACATGAAGTAACCAAATCAGCCAACAAAAACTGACTAACTAACACCTACGCGTCCTCGTCATCGCGAATTGATCGCGAATCCACTGGCGCAGGCTGTCTAGGGTAGAGACGCGCGCCACGCCCGTGGCGCCGACCACATTGGTGGCGAGCAATTGGCGAAGGGGGTCGAGCGCGGAGGTGGGCGTAAGGCTCGTGGCACCTCGTCCGAGACGCTCGCATTGGAACGTGCATGCTGGAGGGACAACAGGAGCGCTGTGTCCTCTGGGGCGGGCTGATCAGGGACGTGGGTAATGACGCCGCGGTGCGTCGCGGACAGCCTGCGGGTCTTGCGGGGGGGCGCGTTGCCGCCGCCGCCGCCGCCGTGTTCGCGCTTGCGTGGCGAGGCGGTCGCGGCGGTGGAGCCGGTCGCGGCAGTCGCGGTCACAGTCGCGGCGGAGTGCGTGGAAGCGGGCGCAAGCTTGCGAGCGCGAGCGGGGGTGTGCAAGACTTTGATGCCTTTGCGAATGGTGCGGTACGACTTACGATCCTCGCGGATGCGGAGGAACCATTCGTGTTCTTCGTGTGGCTGGGGCATCGCAACCCACCACACCTTTTTGGAACCGAGCATCATCTTCTATTCTTTGTCGGGGCCGCCGTAGAAGGCGGCGGCGGCGGCGGCGGCGAGCGCGCGCGCTTGCTTGCGGTCCCACTTCGCGTACACGGGATAGGAGCGGATGTGAGGGAAGGGCGACAAGAGGAGGCTCTTGCAGCCGGGCGCGATCTCGAAGTCTTCTTCCGCGAGCCATGTGAGGATGTAGTCGATCGCGCCCTGGGCGACGATCTCGGTGGTCTTGGGGAAGTCCGCGATGACGCGGAACCCGACACCCAGGAATCACCCGACGAAGCTGACGCGCGGCACTGCCGAAATTGTCGCGCTCAGCCGGTGGGTTGGGGGAAAAACCTAACCTAAAGGAGGACTTGTTGTGGTCGCGCGCGCGGGATCGCGGGAGCGCGGGCGAGGTCGAGCGGGCGCGGACAAGGGTAGGCGCACGTGCGCGGGAGAGGGTGTCGATTAGGCGGGTACGGGTGGCGTAAGCGTGTAAGGACGGTAGTGTAGAAGCGCGAGTGTCCTCGTTGGCTCGCAGAGCGGGAGGGAAGGAAAGGCGGGGGATGACGAGGGAGCCTGAGGCAATCGCGTGCCGAGGCAGGGATGCGGAGGCGGGCATATAAACCATGTACACTAATTAGTGGCTGCGGTGATCGTATGCTAAGACGTCCGTTGCGGGTGCGCGCCGATGCTCGTAAACGGATAGGCGGAGCAGGCCATAACAGGACTTACGAATGAGCGCACAGTCACCGCGGATGCCGTAGGTGGTGCAGGAGTCCCCCGCGGACGCGCGCGTGCATTGCCGGCGCGCGCCGATGCCGTTGCCCGAGCATCCACTGATCTTGCGGTCGAGACAGTCATCGCACTGTATAGACTGAGCAGCGAAGGGACATGGGAGCGACGGACTAACCTTGGACTGCAAAGTCCAACCGAATGCGCGCGCAGGGAGGCGTCGGGTGGTTGCTCTTCTCCATCGTCGTGATGCCTACAGGGACGTTCATGGGGGGACGTCAAGCGGGCAAGAGCACGGAGTGGGGAGCTCGGGGGAGGTTGAGGTCGCGGAGGAAGCCATGGGGGATCGTCGTGTGTGGATAGCAGAGAAGAAGGAGGTGGGAACCGGAGCGGGGCGGATAGTCGAGGGCGGTGATAGTGGTGGTTGGGAGGAAAGAGCGAGGCGAGGCGAGGCGAAACGGAATGGGAAGCTGGACGGTGAGCGCGGAGCGCTAAGTGCGTTTGGCGCACAAAACGAAATACTTGGGTCACGGGGTCGTGGTGGTTTCTGAACTCGTGCCGGAATGTGCCTACGTAAGAACATTGAATGATCGGTCCTTTCCTCTCTATAACGTTAAGCGATCGGGAGGAAATGCGCGGGTGCCCGTGCTTGCATTGATAGGTCAACATGTCCGTAAGTCAACGCGTGAACCGATGGTTCGACGCGCGGATCCCCTAACGATGGCTCACGCGCGATGTAGTGATATTCTGTATCTTAGTTCAACGCGCGGATGCCCGCGCGTGAATTGATACTGCTGCAACGATGGTTGAGGAAGAAAAACAAGATTGTAATTTCAGAACTACGTGACATGTCGAGCAACAACGTATACGAGTACATCAAAAAGCGCCCACTTTTATGCGCGACATGGGTGCGGGCGTGGGGATAGCGGGCGTGGGGGCGTACAACGATGGGGGGGGGGCGGGGAGACGCGCGTGGGGGACGTGCGGGGACGATCGGGCGGGGAAGATGCGGGGGCGGGGGAGGGCGGGAGTGGAAAGACGGACACGTGCGCGCGGACGAGCGGGACGAGCGGGCGAGGAAGATGCGGGCGCGGAGAGACCGAGATGTACGGATGGACGCGGACAAGCGTGGGTGCAGAGACGTGGGCGCAGAGACGCGGGCGTACAAAGGCGCACCTACTCCTCACTCATGTCACCCTCGTCGTCGTCGTTTCGCGCATTGTTGACCTAAGTGTCCATGTGGTCGCCTTCTTCGGAGGATGTCGGCGTGTCGGCGAGGGACGCGCCGGGCGCGTTCTTATCCGCCCACTTAGCCAGCTTCTCCACCTCGGTGGCAAGGCCTGAGGCGTGGGACGCCAGAAGGTAAGTGATCCCCTCGAACCCCATCCAGCGGACAGCGTCTTCTGTACGTGCGGAATAGGACGGGCGTGTGGACGTAGACACGCGCGCAGAGGTGGACTGGAGAGCGGAAGAGACGAGTGCGGACCTGGACGCGCGGGTCGACGGGCGCACAGATGCGGACGCACGCGCGGAGGTCGCGGAGGTCGACGCGGGCCGCCGTTTATCGTGCGTCGTACGGTGCGGGACCGAGCGGGAAGATGCGGTGCGTGAAATGCGCCCACTTGCGACGGGGGGAGGGCGAACGGCGGCGGCAGGGACAGTGGGTGCGAGAGGAGGAACGTGCGAGGGCGCGGCTGAAGGAGTGGTGGGAGGCGCGGTGGGAGGGATGGGGTCCAAGCGGTAACTACGCCAAGACATGCCTGGCGATATGAACAACCAGTTGTGGTCATCTTCCACCTGGGGCAGCTTGATCCAGTCTTCCTGGATGCTCCCGAGGACCAACGGCTGCAGATCTTCGCGGGCCTTTTGCCTAAGGTCGCGGAACACGATGGCGGTGGCGAGGTCGCGCGCGTCCCGTCGGTCCCACTTTTCGTACACCGCGTAAGAGGGGATGTTGGGAAAAGGGCAGTTGAAGAGTGCTTCGGCCTCGGGGATGACGGTGAAGTCGAGCCCCCTGAGCCAGGTGAGAGTGTAGTCGGCGGCGCCCTGGGCAACGGCATCCAAGATGGGCGGGAGGTCAGCGCGGATGCGGATCGTTGAGTGGGCTAACCATCCCACAAATCCCGCATTCGGAACTGCCGGAGCAAGTGTGGTGAGGGAGGGTATATGGGGAGAAGAGGAGAAAAGGGACACACCGATGAACGCGCCGTCATGGCGGAGGCCCCATAACGTGCAATCGCGGTCGCAGTCGCGGCACTGGAGGCAAGGGCCCCCCATGTCCTGGATCTTGCGGCAAGTAACGTTGTCCTTAATGCAGGCGTCGCACTGATAGACGTGAGCGCAGTGCGAGGATAGCAAATGATGGGGTTTACCTCGCGGTCTGAGACCCAGGTCGGGTCTCCACAGGGCGGGGGTGGCAGCACTTCGATCTCTTCATCAACGAAGGTGTCGGGCACAGCGATGGGCATGAGGAAGAAGATATAGAGGAGGATGAGTCGGTGAAGGAACTTGGGGGCGGGGTCCTGCACGGAGGAGGGCGATAGATAGCGCGAGATAGCAGTCGCGGGGAAGCGATGTACAAACATAACCATACGCGCGCAAGCAAAGCGATACATAGCATGAGATCGGTCCACGATCGGAAGGCTGTGAAATCCCGGGTGGTCACGCGAGATTCGATCAATGCGCGGGCCCCGCGCTGTCAGATTCCCTAGGTGGACGTCCGCGCCCGCGCGTTGAACGAGTGACGATTGAGCACAGGACCACCTTGGTATATAGGGACCGATGCTATTCTTTGGTTTCCGTACGTAGCGCACACCCTCACAAACACGTGGTGTCGCTTCTTCAAAGGAGTTCGTTAGGAAAACGGGCTCGTATTCTTATAAGTACATGTCATATTGAACAACAGCATTTAAGAGTACATCAAGAAAGACGCCCGCCGCCGTGCGTGGCGTGTATGGGGGCGACTGGGACGGATGCAGGGTTGGGGACATGTAGCGATGAAGGGGTGCGGAGCAGGCGCGGGGACAAGGAGATGGACATGGGGCGGGGAGGAGCGAGGACGAGCGAGGACGAGCGGAGCGTGGAAGATGCGGGGCAGGGGCGCGCAGAGACGATGGGGGACCGGAGCGGGCGAGGAAGATGCGGGCGCGGAGAGACCGAGATGTACGGATGGACGCGGACAAGCGTGGGTGCAGAGACGCGGGCGCAGAGACGCGGGCGTACAAAGGCGCACCTACTCCTCACTCATGTCACCCTCGTCGTCGTCGTTTCGCGCATTGTTGACCTAAGTGTCCATGTGGTCGCCTTCTTCGGAGGATGTCGGCGTGTCGACACAGGTCGAGGGGGGCGCATTCTCTTCCGCCCACTTAGCCAGTCTCGACGTGGTGGTGGCGAGGCCTGAGGCGTGGAGCGCCAGCATGTTCATGATCCCCCGCAACTGCGTCCAGCGGACGGCGTCATCGGCAGCGTGGACGTAGCGGGCGGAGGCGAGAAGCTCCTCCATGTTGAGCCCTGGCAAGAGCGAGAGGTCGGGGAGAGTGGGGAGGGGGTATGAACGATCCTCGGCGGACCTGGATGAGCGCGCGGACTTCCTGGAGCGGGAGTCGTCGCGGTCGTCAGGGTCATCGAGCTTGCGCTTGCGCTTGGTGGATGGAGGTGCGGGGGAGGCGCTGCCCAAGGTGGACAAGGGCAAAGGATTGCGCTTAGGGGGCGCAGAGGTCGAAGCGCGTGCAGAGGTCGAAGCGCGTGCAGAGGTCGAAGCGCGTGCAGAGGTCGAAGCGCGTGCAGACGGTGCAGAGGTCGACGCCGAGTGACGTTTGCCGCGCGAGACCGAGCGGGATGATGCCGCGGACGCGCGCTGTCGGCCACTTGCGGTGCTGGCGGGGGCGGCGGGAGGGGCGGCGGGTGCGGGTGGAGGTGTGGCGACGGGGCTTCCGATCACATCCTCGCGTGCCTTTCGATAAGAAGTCCCATGCAGGATGACCTTCCAGCTGTGCTCTTCACCAACGAATGGCCCCTGTACCCATTGCTCTTGAATGCTGCCGAAGATCATGGGTGTGATAGCATCGGCAGCACGGAAAACGACGGCGGCGGCGAGGCGGCGCGCGGCGAGGCGGTCCCACTTTTCGTGCACCATGTAAGAGGTGATGTTGGGAAAGGGGCAGTCGAAGAGTACTCCGGCCTCGGGGATCTTGGTGTAATCCATCTCCCTGAACCAGGTGAGGACGAAGTCGGCTGCGCCCTGGGCGACGACGTCCGGTATGGGCGGGAGGTCATCGCGGATGTGGATGGTGTCGCGCCCAAACCAGCCGACGAAACCGACGTTCGGGACTGCCCGAGAAAGTGCAGTGAGGGGGGGGAAATCGCGCGAGAAGAATTGCGAACTCACGGATGAACGCGCCATCGCAGCGGAAGCCCCAGAGCGTGCAGTCGCGGTGGAGGCAGCGGTGGCAATGACCCTGGACCAGGGAGTCGTGGCAATGGCCCTGCTTATCCTTTACGCAGTAATCGCACTTTGAAACGTTAGTGCGGCGTGAGGATAGACGATGAAGAGGCCTACCCGGCGGTCCAAGACCCAGATCGGTTCTCCACAGGGCGGCGGCGGCAGCCATTGCACCGCCTTGACGAAGAAGCTGACGGGCACTGGGGTAGACCCGTGGATGGTGTCGGACATGTTGCGCGAGATGTTGAGGGGGTGAGGACGGCTGCGCGTGTGGGCAGAGGTGTGGGCGGGGGGTGGAGACGAAGGATGGCGATAGAGCGATCGTGGGAAGCGACGCACAACAATAATCAGGCCACAATCAGAAGGCCATGCATATACGGCTACTTCCGAAGACCGAGATGCCACGCGAGACTTCTTGACATCAGAAAATAGCGCTTTCGCGTGCCCGAGCAGTTGGCTATGTCATCTTGCAGGCCACATGCCGTCGGGCTGCCCCATTCCATGTCATACGTGTGCCGAGTGTAAAGCAAATATATGTGCAAAGCGTAAGAATAAATAATATACTATTGTGCTAGGGTGACTTCAGAAAGTAACACGTGGGTGATGCGGGGGCGAGACGGGGGTGAGGCTAACGATGCGGACGAGGTGGATACGCGGGCGTGCGGGGTAGGTGAGGGTGAGGGCGAGACGGGCGAGGGGCGGGCTAGAGGGAGACGAGCAAGAGCGAGACTGTGTGTGACGCGGCAGTAGCGCAATGGCGAGATAGGTGAGGGTAACGTGCGTACGCTGGTCGGAGGGGCCAGCGCGCACGACGAGCGCAGCGAGCGGTGGGACGCGCTCGAACTTGATGGGGGGCATGAGCATGGGCGCGCGCGCGGGAACTTCCATTGGAAAGGCGACAATGCGGAGTCAGCGGCGCGTAGGGGTGAGCGCGAGGGCCCTTGGGGTCGGTGGGGAGAAGGCAGGTCGCTCAGCGCGCGGTCAAGGGGCGTGAGCCCGTCGAGGTGGTTTGCAGAGGTCGTGTTGCGAGGGCCGCACGAGATATGAATGTTCCGCGATCGCACTTGCGTGTGAGGCCTCCTCGGCGGAGCGTGGGCGGCGTCCGGTCGTTTTTCTTAGAGGGAGAGGGAGAGGGATGTAAGCGGGGAGAGATCGGGCGCACGACGGAACTCACGCAGGGGAGACTCGTGGAGGTGTGTTCCTGTACTGGCCACCGAGAAGATCTCTCCTGCTCGAGGATGCGCCCATGGGTGGGGACGGGATGGAGTCGAGGGTATCGATGGAGAGGCGTGGATGAGCACGGAGGGGGTTTCTTCTCCATCGGGTAACTTGCAGTGTAGCAGGGAGCGGGTTGGGAGCGGGAACGACTTTCGATGCAAAGGGCGGAGGAGACGACCTGAGAGTGGACTCACCAAGGCAAAGGGAGGCCACAAGACCCTGGAAAACGGATTCGCATCCAAGGAGGTAGGCAACATGGCAATAACTACGGCGCACCGCGGCGCGCGCGATCGTTCGCACAGCATGTTCGTTTGGATGTGCTCGCGGCGGGGAGCACGTCACAGACGTGGTTCGGGCTCTGGTAGGGGTGGGCAAGGCAAGAACACGAGAGGGGCGACTCACCAGAGGGGAGCGGGCCTGTGGTAGATCGCCGCGGATCCAAGACTCTAATCTCTGTGCCGATAACGTCCGGGTGGATGCTCTCAGCGTGTTGAGTGTGTTCCAGGGGCTGCCGGGAAGGCGGGTGGTAAGGAGTGTTGTGGTCGTCGCGTGTGCAGCGCACGCGCGTAGCGGAATGGGTCAGCGCGTTCTCGGGGCGGCTGACGGGCCGGGCCGGGGAGGACCGGCCATGGACTTTGCCGGCTTAGGACTAATGAGCGCTCGCGTGGCCTGGGCGCGCGAGCGTCGATCACTCCCGTTTGGAGAGTCCCCGCATCCAGATATACTGGTGGGGGCTCGTCCGGCTTCCTCACGCATCTTGCTGCTACCCGCGCGCGTGAGGAAGCTGACCTTATCGTCTGCCAGACGCCCTACCGAGTACCGCCGCTACGTCCTTAACAAGGAGGATGGGGAGGAGGAGGGCAATGGTGCGCAGCAGTGTGGAGATTGCGGGTGTAGGCGAGATAGGCAATACACACAGAGAACAGCGAGTAACTTGCGCGAGGGTGCGAATGAGGGTGAGGGTTTATGCGGCGCCGTGGGCGAGTTCGAGGTCGGTGGTGCGGGAGAGGGCGAGGATGAAGACGTGAGGCTGCGGGCAGTGGCGCGGCGACGGGAACAACCTAAGCGCGCACAACCTGGTAGCGCACTGTGGGCGACAAAAAATCACGCGCAATGCAACAGGAAGGAGCGAGGAAGAGACCACGAACGAGGGCTGCAGCGCAGGGAGAGTGGCGCGGGAGATTCTAGCAAGACGTCGCGGTGAGATTTGCGATACGGTGATGCCGACTCGGGTAAGAGTCGACAAGGGGTGAGGGCCGAGGTCGAGTCCGTGTAGGCGTGAGACGCGGGACGTTGTGCGAGTGAACGAACACCAGGGGACAGAACATCCGAGGGTGTCGTGGAGGAGGAAGGGGACGGAATGCGCGAACGCGGAGGAGAGGAGAGGAGAGGAAGAGAAGCTAGACGTGGACGAGGGGCGCGCACGGGCGCTACGAAGGCGGTGGACGATGGACGATGGGCGACGGGCGATAGGCGACGGGCGAGGGCGATAGTCGATAGGCGGCGTGTACGATGAAGATGAGTGACGAAGACGATATGAGACGATACGAGGTCGAGTAGAGGCAAAGTCGAGGAGTGAGCACACGACGCACGCACAGAAATGCGAGGGAAATGAACTGAATAGCAACCAGTGCGAGTCGAGTCTAAATGCGGCCGGCGCGAGGGCGTGACTACGACAAAAACAAGCACCCGAAACGTATCTACAAATCTGGGTGTCATGGCAAGTGTCCGGAAAATAAGAGAAACGAGTGGCGGAGCGGGGCAACGAGCGTGGCTGACCATGGAGGCCGTGGAATGAGGGATACGAGAGGACGAAAAGGAGAAGAAAAAAGTGTGAATAGGTAGCTAAACATCAAGCCGGAACGATCGAGGGGGTCGGTGTGGCGTTCCGTAGGGACGAGGGTCGAGGATGCGAGGGACGAGGATGTGCCAGGCGCGAGGGCGCGGAGCTCGCGCGGGCGTCTGATGGACGCGTGCACGTAGTACCAGCGGCGGTGGATGCACATCAACGGCAGCAACGACGCTGCGACACGACCATGCCGGTGGAATGGCAACTTCCCCGTGCACGTCTTTTGACACATGCTAATTGTGGGGATGGTGGTGCGGCCGGGGCCTGGGGAGGCGGTGGGCGAGGCGCAGACCGTAGAGGATGAAGTGGGGGACTCACCAGAGTAGTGACGCAAGCGAGACGGGCGAGACGGGCGACGCGGACGGGGCGAAATGTGAGCGAACACAGGCGACGCGGGGGTGAACGCGGGCGACATGGGGGCAAGACGGAGGTGAAGTGGGCGACGCAGACGAAGTGGAATCGTGGGCGATATAGGCAAGGTGTGCGATGCGGGCGCGAGGCGTGCGAGGTGGTTGAGGGCGAGGGCGATGCGGGTGAGGGGAAGGGAGACACGGGCGAGGGGAAAACGGGCAAGATCGAGGTGGGTGAGGCGAGGCGGGCGAGGCAGGTGATGTGGGCAAGGGGCGAGACGGGCTAGGTGCGGGATGCGGGAGGTGCCGGCGCGAGGAGGGAGACGTGGGCGGCGCGGAAGATGCCAGCGACGCGGGCGAACGGGGGTGACGTGGTGACATGGGTGCGAGATGTGGGCGAGACGGCAGGTTCTTTTGCGTCGTACCCATCGCGCCGAGGGTGCCGTCCTGGTGGACGAAGACAGATTGTACCTGTCCGAGCGCGAGTGTAGAGAGCGCGTGCGTCGGCACCGAGACCCGCGTTGGGCGGGCGAGAGAACGGTGCGGGCGCATCGAGTGGGCCCCGTCGGTGCGCATCGCGCGGACGTGGGCGATGAAGTGGTGCGGGTCCGTTTGGAGGAAGAGGACTTGGAGGCGTCTTTGTGGTCTAAGTCGGAGAGGAGTCGGAGAGGGACATTGTACGTCCGGAGCGCGGATGGGGTTGACAAGGTCGCGTCTGCGCCTCCGACGCCTAGTGCACTGGGGCTGTCCGTGTCCATAGAGGACAGCGGTGTTGGCATGTGCGCGCGAGAGGACGACGTAGGACGACTCCCAGCCAGCTGCGATACCGTGTATCCTTCTGTCTCCTTCCAAAAGTCCGCCGAGTCGTCCAGCTGGTCGCGTTTCAGGCTTCTCCACAGTCCCAAAAATAATGAGGGGTGGCGAGGCCGCGACGAGAGCACATCGTGGAGGCCATGCGAGGGGATCTTGAGACCAGGAGGGAGAAGGTGGTGGCAGTCGAGGCGAAGGGAGCACAAGAGCGAGGTGAGTAATGGCGAGGCGGGTGAGTGCGCGACGGGCCAGGCGGGAAATGCGGGCAAGGCGGCGAGGCGGGCGAGACGGACGGCGCGTGTGCGAGACACCGGCGAGGTAGGCAACGTGGGCGAGGTGATCGGAAGGAGGAGAGGGAAAAGGCGCCGGCGGGGATGGCAGCGCGAGAAGATATGGAACAGACCGCGGATGCATCCGCACCTGCCGACGGGCTACTGCTGTTCCGAGTGCCCACAGCGAAAGCTGTGCCTGCTTCGTGTTTTGATGAGTAGCCTTCAGATTCAATCCCTTGCACGACTGAACACCAAAAAAGCCAATCAATAGCGGGAAAAAGAAACACACGGCTTGCCATGTAAGTAAACTGGGTACACATGAGCCTCGCGCCTGGACGCGCGCCGGAACTCAACGCGAGCAACCGCGACTGCGCGCGCCCACCCTACACGTCGCCTACGACCCCTACTTCTCGGTGTTCTTCGGCAAGTGGGTGGCCATGAAATCAGCGAGGCGGCTGAAATCTGTGGCGAGGTTGCTGACGAGCCTGTGGGCCTCGATCCACGTGGCCACATCTCCCTTGGCGTGGACGTCCTGGAGTGTCGCCATAAGCCTAAGCCCGTCGAGGACGGGGATGGTGGGAGGGACAGGGTCCGGGTCCGTCACCGATCCGGACGTCCGCGCGGCCTTCCTGGGGTTGGAGATTTCCTGCTCCTCGTCCGCCTCGTTGCCGCGGGCCGCCTGTTTGCGCTTCCGCGGATTCGATGGTCCAGCGGCGGAGGCGTTGTGCATAGCAGCTGTGCGCGATCGGGTAGTCACCGTACGCGACACGGTCTTAGCCTTGTCGGACGTCGCGCGTGACTTGCGCTTCTGGGCAGCCGAAGTGGGTGGGGCAGGAGCAGCGGGAGCGGGAGGCGCGGCGGGAGCGGGGAACGTGCGCATACCTCGGTAAGTGAGATTCCAAGGTCGTCGGCTCCAACTGTGCTCAAACTCGGATGTGGGCAGCTCATCCCACCAGCTACGTACGCTGCCGAAGACCGTTGGTTTCTTGACGTTAAGCTTGTGGAACAGAACCCGGGTGGCGTAGTCGCGCGCACCCTGTCGATCCCACTTGGTGGACGCGGTGTACGACCGCAAGTCGGGAAAGGGGCGGTCGACAGCAGGGTTGTGGCCTGGTGCGGGGTAGAGCTCTTCTTGGGTGAGCCAAGTGAGCGTGAAGTCGGCCACACCCTGCGCGATGATATGTACATGCTCGGGGAGGCCGGTGAGGATCTCGATACGGTTTTTCTCGAGCCATCCTACAAACCCGACCCTCGGCACTAAACCAAACCATGGAATTAGGGATGGGGGTAAACGCGGGATAAGGGCAACCGGACTCACCTATGAACGCGCCGTCCGCGCGGATACCATAGACGGTGCACTGCCCGACATCGCAAGTGGTGCACTGACCAGGTTGTGGGCCTTCCGTGCACGAACCAAAGCTTCCAGCGCAAATGTCGCACTGGTATTAGTCAGCACAGAGCGGGAAACGTTTGGGTGGGCACGTACGAGGCCTGCTAGCACCCAGCGACTGGGGCCGGGTGGCGGTACCCGTCCATTGACCGCGGTTGAGCTGTAGCGGAGACTTTCAGGGATAGGCAAGGGCGCGGGGGGAGGGACGACGGAAGGCGACTGGGGGTGCGAGGAGGAAGACATCGCGTGGCAGGGCGGGGACGAGTGGGCGATGGACAGCGAGGAGAGGGCGTGGCGGGAGTAGAGAGCAAAAAGAGGTTCGGGGGAAAACGACCCCAACCCAAGTTCGCCGGTTAGGCGAGGAACACGTGCACAAAGGGTCCAAGGAGAAGCGTAGCGCGAGCGTCCAAAGAATCCAAGGTGCGGCCCGACCACTCCGGGCCGTCACCACTGGTGCTTCCTCGGCCTCACCCTAACGCCCAGTGGAAGTCACGCAACATGACATTACGTGGTAATGTCTTCCGCGCGACTCTAACTCGCGTGGGTGCAGGAGCGACCTAGTACTGTCTTGGTGCGGGTGCGTGCTGCTGTGAGTCCGCCGACTCGGCATCGCGTCGAGAGTGTCGAGAGAGTGTCGTGAGATAGACGCGGGTCGAGTAGAGACGAAACACGAGAGCCTCCAGCACACGAAGATGAGTAGTGAATGGTCCGTAGCCAGAACTGTACAGTAGCTGATAACGTAAGCCAGCCTCCATCGTCTGAGTAACCACACGGAGAGATCTATCCAAGGGAGAGATCGCGAAGTGAGAAATGAAGAGGCGCCAACTATCCGGCGCGAACGGAGAAGATGGTAGCTGCGCGCGCGCACGATCGCGGATGCCTGTCGTCGTGCTTGTCTCGACGCGTGGGCCTGAGTCCGCGCTGTCCTGTCCTAGGTGCGTGAGTCCTTTACCTTACAGCTGCCGATGCGCTCGGCGAGGTAGGGTGTGTCCGCATCTGCGTCCGCCATTGTGGCCGGCATCACGCATCACTCTCCTCTGTGTCCGCAGCAGGGATAGTATAGGCTCCACGTCCTGGCATGGAAAGCACAGCGCTCGGCGCGGGTTCGGTAGAAGTTAGCCCCACCATTGCCCGCGGGGTCTGTATGCACCGCGGTGCATGTAATCACCAAACACGTCCGTCGGCCCGTCAGGTGCGCCCTACTCCTGTGAAGGATCCTACCAACACATATCGAGCCTTCGCTGACAAATTGTCAGTGTCGATGGCGCCGCGCGCGGACACATGGCACGTGCGCGCGGGCACATGGTACGTATTCGGAGCCACTGGCTTTGTGTCGACCTCTGTTTTATCGTGGTTTAAACTGGGGTTTACACAAGTTGAATCGCGCGGGCAGCGGCCCGGCACCAACCCGTACCCAACCGGACGAGCGCGGACGACGGCGCCGCTCAACGCTCACCTCGCTTTCGACCAGCACGGACCAACGCGTTGCAGCGACATTTCGTCCTCAGAGCACGCTATGCTCACCTAGCCGCCGCGCACCACCATGTGCCTCCGAGGCGCGCGCGCGCCATGACGCGGTGCTCCCCGCTAAGTGACATAATCACCCGCCTCCTCCTCCTCCCCGCGTTCCGACGCGTCTCCGCCCCACGCCACTAGCGGTGTCACGGCATTGCTTGAGGGGCTGAAGTCACCAACCTCCTCCTCCTCCTCCACAGCCCGGGTCCACGACCCCTGACGGTCGCCCGATGAGCCTGCGGCACACGCGGCACGAGGCGCTCTCACCGGGCAGACGTCGAAGGGCGCGAGGCGGCTCCGTGCTAGCCCAACCTTTCGGTGCTGCTGCCGGATGAGCAGGTCCGGTTCCCTCGCGCTCGTCCCGTCTCAGTACTGCTGACACCTTTCCGTGCTGCTGCCACACGCGAGTCGAGGATTTTCGAGCTACCCTCCACTGTGCCCACCCAGAATCTGTTTCTTTGTATTTTCTTTCTCGTATCTATCTACGTATGTAGCCATCCGTTTGCCCCATCCGTTGGAAAACAAAATTCCAGAGCAGACGACGCTGGGCGCCCGAGTCCCGCGCTATTTCTCTTCCCTTTGCTCGCGTTCTAGTCTGCCACGTCCCGGTGAACCTCCTTCGCCTCTGCGTTAGAACAGGCCACGGGCCTACTAGTCGCTCAGCTGTCCATTCAGTGCCTAGACATACGGCGGGCTCTCTGGAGTGAGGGTATCTGAAAGGACTTAGGTTAGGAGTGGTGGAGATCGAGGTCGTGCGTGAAGACCACAAGCGGGTACGGAGAGCGCTGTGGAGCGGCCGTGTGCGCTGCTGTACTACGATGATGGAGTGTCAATCCATAAGTACTCTTGGGCGGGTCGCGATGGGTACGAGCGGAGGAATAGACGAGATGCGCGAGGGCGAGGGGGGTGAGAGTAGGGCGGCGGCGCGTGTGCTAGCGTGAACGGTGATGTGCAGTCAACTCTGCGAAGAGTCGAAAGGGATGAGGGCGAGTGAGCGAGCTCGAGTAAGCGTGAGACGCGGGAAGTCGGAGAGTGAACGAAGAGAACAGATACGACGCGCCGCGTGAGGAGCGAGCGCGAAGAGAGAATGGATCGGGGGATCGCGTGAGCGCGAGGAGGACGAGAAGGGAATAGACGCGGGGTGAAGAGACGAGATCGCGCGCACGCGCGGCGCTGGCGAAGGCGAAGGGAAGGTCGAGGTCGTGGGCGAAAGCGTGGGCGTGGGCGAAGTCGAAGGCCGCGGCGCTGGCGAAGGCGAAGGCGAAGGCGAGGTGAGCACACAGCACGCGCAGACGAAGCGGGAGAGTGAAAAACTATCCATCAATAAGCAAAACGTGAGCCTAAGTACATTCGACTCACGGGGCGAGTATGTAGACAGATCAATGTACAGTCCGAGACACGAAAATGTACGAAATCGAGACCGAGAATGAAGGGCTGAGCGTAAAGCGCGGGGGACAGGAACGAAGATCGAGGTACAGGTAAGCAGAGATAGGTCAAGGCCGAGGATCGAAATGGGGGAC